>NW_007087599.1:190803-205229 GCF_000164805.1 Carlito syrichta | reverse complement strand
GGCTGGACAACAGAGTGAGACTCCAACTCAAAAAAAAAAAAAAAATTAAACAAAACCTCTTCTGAATCAGTGTTTGGAAAAGTTACTACTACCTCCCAAAATAGTTTTAAAA
Source organism: Carlito syrichta (assembly GCF_000164805.1). Taxonomy (NCBI): domain Eukaryota; kingdom Metazoa; phylum Chordata; class Mammalia; order Primates; family Tarsiidae; genus Carlito; species Carlito syrichta. The sequence goes on along the minus strand of NW_007087599.1, from coordinate 205,117 downwards.
GGTTCTCTGCAGCTTTGGTTGACTAACGATAAAGCCACTGTCCTTCATCCCTGGGTGAGTAAAGGTAATATCATTCTTTATGCTTAGAGAGTACTTTAGTAAGGGCACACACAAAATCACAACTCAAGTGAAACAGGAGAGGGCAGCTAAGGGCACAGCTATGGCAAGAGGGACTTTTAGACTTCTGATCTGAGACTCAAACAAACTTCTCCTGCACGCCACTGTTCACACTCATTTTTGGTTTTTATATTTTAAAGGCTTCCCTGTGCTAAAACCTAATTCCTCACTTTCCAGGTGGCCTCTAATTTTCAAACAGCTCTGGTTCCTGAACAAACAGCCTGAAAATATATAAGAAAACCTTGAGCCTGCTCTGATGATTCCTAAGAAATCAACAAGTTTTTACTAGAATACTGTCTATATGTTTTGGTGCTACATGCATACATTTGTGTGTATATTTGGGGGAGGGAATTTAGGAGTATTGCCCAAATATAAGACATGGCTCTTGCCCCAGAGAATTAAGGGAATGTTTTCTAGCTGAGGAAATAAAACTAATATGCATAAGGAAGCATTGCAGTGTACAAAAACAAGTGTCTTATGTGGTGAGGAATAACATTGTTATAGAAATTAAATAAAGATACATAATGACAGAGTAGTTAGGAAAGATTTTAAAAAGTGAGACTTTAGCTGGGCCTTAGAGAATGGCTTTGGATGGTAGAGAGAAAGAAAATTTGGAGGCTAAGAAAATTTAGAGGAGTAAAGCAGGTGAAGGCAAAGAGAGAGGCAGGGAATGAGCACCATGTATAACTGAAGGAGAAAAGGGAATGTAAAAGTCAAAAGAGAATCATATTAGGTATATCAGTTGTATATAAAAACTTGGGTGGATACCATGGTGGTAGGTTACAGAGAACCTGAAAACCCAGATACACATAGCCTTAAGTGGTAAAAGAAAACAGGAAGACTGACAGATTTTGACTAGAAAAGTAGAATTTAGGAGAGACTGGATTTTCAGTAGTATGCAAGATGGATGTGAATGAGAGACTAGTCAAGGAGGGCAGCTGGGAGACTTTGGGGGAATCCAAGCGTCATGAGGGTAGTAGCAGAAGAACAGGAAGGAACATAACAGAGATAATTGAAGAAAGAATTAAACAGCTTAAGATTTTGAGAATACTGATATTAGGAGAACAGCCGGGCTTGGTGGCTCAGCCTGTAATACCGTGCCTTGGGAGCTGAGGTGAATGAATTGCTTGAGCCCGCGGGTTCGAGACCCGCCTGGGCAACTTGACGAGCCCTCATCTCTACAATTAATCAAAAATCAGCCGGGCATGTAGTGCACGCCTGTAGTTCCAGCCACTTGGAAGGCTGAGGCGGAAGGATCACCAGAGTCCAGCAGGTCGAGGCTGTGGTGGCCGGGAGTGGCCACTGCACTCCAGTCTGGGTGACAGAGTGAGACTCCAACTCAAAAACAAACAAACAAACAAAAACAAACAAACAAACAAAGGAGAATAAGCTGGTTTAGAGGACAAGGAGGTAAGTTTGGTCACTGGCATGAAGATTTGAATGATAGTGAAGTAAAAGTGTTCAATAAGGGGTTGGAATATATATGACACAACTGGTCTTAATTGGAGACATGAGAATTACCAGCCTATGTAGGACAGCTGAAGTCATGGAATGGGGTGAGTATTCTAGAACTGCATGCAAAGAGTAACAAGAAAACACTTTTTCTACTTGGGAGTGTCCTGTAGCTTTCTTGGTATTCATATTGTTTGTATTAATCATTTATATATGTCTGCAAATATGAAAAATTTTCAGGTATATGTGTCCTGACTTCACTAAGTATGTTTTACCCACATATATATTTACACCCTACCCATTAGTCCCTAAGAAATCCCCCATCCCCAGGTTTTCTCTAAAATTGTTGATGACAGTGGTCCCATTCATGTCCTTTTCCACGTATTACATCTCTCAAGCTCCTAGCAAAGTAGCCAGTGCACACTGTAGATATTCAGTAAATATCTGTTGAATTCGGCTGGGCATGGTAGAGACAGAGAGAGAGAGACAGAGAGAGAGAGAGAGAGAGAGAGAGAGAGAGAGAGAGAAGACTCACCTCCCCAAGGTATGGGAAGGAGCCAAGCTTAAGAAAACGTGGCCTGGCCATAGCTCAAAGAGCACATGGCCATCCATAGCTTAGGAAGGCAATGGCCTTTTTCTTTTTTAATAGTAATATTTGTTGAATGAATAAGGACTAGGAGCTCTGTAAGGGCAAGTTCCTTTCATCATATATAGAAGTATAAGATTCTGTCTCTCCTCTTTCCTCCACATCAAGGGTAGCATTTTGGTTAGTTGTACTTAGAGAAACTGTGTCTTACCTGAATTATTAACTAATATAATAGCCACCACTAACTACTCTATTGATAAAATATTGAGTTAAGCTTGTTTAGCTTGAGCTAAATAAGAATTACTCATGGTAGTAAAAGAAAAAGCCTACTTTGCTTTGAATGTCTGTCTAGCTGAACATGGCATCACAGAGCTGCTGCACGGTTTGAGAGCAGTTGTTAAGAATGCTCCCTTGAGAATGGCACACGTAAGCAAGACAATATCTAAAACAACTGGTGAGAGGTTCCAGGTCACCCAATTTGGCTTAGAAAAGTCCCATTGACTAAATATCTTGTTTGAGCTTTGGAAATGTGCCCTCAATGGTGTCTGGGTTCACAAGGGAAGCTGAATTTACGAACTGACAATCTGCCTGCTGGAGGAAAACTGACACCCAGTGGAAGAGAAGCAGCCAGCTAGGTCGGCTTTTTTGCCTTCTTTTGTTCACCCCTTCACTCTGGGTAGGGGAAAATGTCAAAGGCGTCCTTTGTCTGTAAATCTTCCAAAGTCTTAATAAATAGAAGGCAAGAAGGGAGTAGACTGAAAAAAGCTAAGACAAAACCTCAACACACCTACCCTCAAAAACCACAGGACACAATCTTGATATTAAAAACAGAGTGGAGGGCACAATAGAAACTTGGGAGCTTTTAGTGTTCCTTTTTCCTGATTAAATGCATATCACATAAGGGCTCTTAATGGGAGAAGGGGAGTACAGCTCCCAGTACATCTGGTCCCTGGTATTAATCTTAACTGTCTGCTGATATCAAGGCACGTGGCTTTTGGGACAGCAAATACCTGCAATGATGACTGAGTCAGTTCGGGCTGGGCCAAATTTCAATGTCATCTCATGCTTGTGTTTATGAACTGCCAGGTGGTCCTCGTTTGTAAATCTCTGAAACGAAACAGAAATGGAGATGTGAAGAAAAAAAAAACAAAACCATTTCAGTGCCCTTCGAAAATGTCCTACAAAACATCCTGCAATGAGGTTGGTCCTTGGAAAGAGGGACTGGAGAGGGAGAAAAAAATAGGAAGTGATGGAAAAGGAGAAGAGATGGAGGGGGAAAAAGCACTAGAAGGCAGGGGGGAGAGGCGAGGAGAGGGAGAAGACAAGACCATAAAACCAACTGCTCTGTAATATCAGGTCCAAACAAGAGAAGTGGACAGATTGTTGGAGAAGTGGGGTCCACGCAGGAGGCTTCAAATGAAAAAAAATTAAGGCAAACTTGTAGTGAACAAGGGGAACACAATTTTTAATAATAATAATAAAAGAGAAGGGAAAAGCTGGGCACTCGGTCATCATGAAAATAGGAGATTCAGAATGAAGCTCTCCATGGTGGGGCTGAATTATACTATTTTACGAGGGGGGCTAACAGGGAGATAAATTATGCAGGATTAGGAGAACCATTTAACTTCCTGGCCTCTACAGTGCTGCAGCAGGCGCCTGCGTGGCTATTTGGCTTGGAGTTTTAATGAGCCAGGACGGAGCTGTAGAGGACCAAGGCCCAATGGCCAGCAATAATGGCACATACCAGCCCCATCGGCCAAATGCTGTCTCCCCTCACAGGGCAGCCCTCCTGGGCTCCATGAGCCATAAAAGGGCCAGTACCATGCTGTTGGCTGTATAATGGTAGAATAAAAATGCAAGCAAAAAAATATTTTTTAAGAGTAGGGAGGAGTCTGTAGGCAGGATGAGGGAAGAGAACAAGAGATGGTACGGAGCTTTTATTTGGTTAGGCGAAAGGACAATGAAGAAAAGTGGGCTGGCTAAGTCTACCCTGTTTATGACTAAGTAAGTACAGGGTTACTGAACAATAATTTATGCCCCTACCCCTTCTTTAAAAGGGGGAGGTGAAAGGAACAGATGAACAACAGTAATTCAAAAGAATAATACTCTCAAAAGTCCCTTTGAGGCTGCTGGCCATGTTCTTCATTAAAACATGCCTGCAACCCAGTCACAGCCTAGATGCTGCAGTTTTCCACAGCTCCTTCACTGTGAGTCTCTGAAACATGGTTATTTGTCTTTTTGGTTCTAAAAATAGTAACTGCTTCATTCCCTCTTTTTACTTTCTTCATCAGATGCATGCTCCCCACCAAATGCCACAGCGCCTTTAGCCTTCTCCACAGCTCTCTAACTGCCAAACCCAGTATATAGGAGTTGGCCCCATCCTAGCTCCTACCCTGTCAGAAATGCACAACCAAACTGTTTCTGCTACTTTATTTTATCTGAAAGTAGCTTTTCCCCAAATTCACAACTAAAGCCAGTTTACTATCTAAAATCCTTCCAGGCAAGGCATATGGGCCTAAAGGGTAGAGGAAATTTTCTTTTCTTTTCTTTCTTTTTTTTTTTTTTGAGTTGGAGTCTCACTCTGTCGCCCAGACTGGAGTGCAGTGGCCGCTCCCGGCCACCACAGCCTCGACCTGCTGGACTCCGACGATCCTTCCGCCTCAGCCTTCAGAGTAGCTGGAATTACAGGCATGTGCTACTATGCCTGGCTGATTTTTTGATTTATTGTAGAGATGAGGTATCGCTGCCTAGGCGGGTCTCGAACCCTCAGGCTCAGGCAATCCACTCACCTTAACCTCCCAAAGGCGCGGGATTACAGGCTGAGCCACCAAGCCCGGCTGGAACTTTCAATTAAAAGTATGAAGACCCAAGAAGTAAACAGTCAAAAGAAGATTGACTTAGTGGTTTCTGATGGATCTAGGACAAAACTGAATAAAGTGTGAGAAAATTTAGCCAAGAACTTTAGTTTTCTCTATTGTTGGTAAACCCAGACACCAACTTTTTCAGTTATAGGTTTTTCCCGAGGAAAAAACAGAGGATGCAGGGGGAAGGGGAGAATAGTTTATTAACCATGGGTATGATACTTGTAGATTAAACAAGTCACTGCAGAGTGCCTGGGACTACGAGGCATTTAGTAAAAGAAAAAGAACAGAACCTAGTCTAAAATGCAGGAGAAAAATATAATTTTAAGGGAATATGAAACATAGTAGATTAACCAGGGTTGTAAACTTTCAAAATATATTCGTACTGTTAATAACAATATTTGTCAAAAATATGTTTATATGTACTTAAAGGAAACTTTAGGTAGGTAGCTTGAAAAATTTTGCACCAGCCGGGCTCAGTGGCTCAGCCTATAATCCCAGCACTTTGGGAGGCCGAGGTGAGTAGATTGCCTGAGCCCGCGGGTTCGAGACATGCTTGGGCAACTTGATGAGACCTCATCTCTACAATAAATCAAAAATTAGCCAGGTGTGGTAGTACGTGCCTGTAGTTCCAGCTACTTGGAAGGCTGATGTGGAAGGATCACCAGAGCCCAGCAGGTTGAAACTGCAGTGGCCGGGAGCGGCCACTGTACTCCAGTCTGGGTGACAGAGTGAGACTCTAACTCAAAAAAAAAAAAAAAAGAAAGAAAGAAAAAAGAAAAATTTTGCACCATGTTCTAGCATTTAGAAGAATTTTTTTTTTTTTTTCTAGTCGGAGTCTCACTCTGTCACCCAGGCTGAAGTGCAGTGGTACAATCACAGTTCACTGCAGCCTCAAGCTCCTGGGCTCAGGCGATCCTTCTGCCTCAGCTTTACAAGTAACTGGGACTACAGGCGCATACCACCATGCCTGGCTGTTTTTTATTTTTTGGTAGAGACAAAGTCTTGCTATGTTGTCCAGGGTGGTCTTGAATTGAGCTCAAGTAGTCCTCTTGCCTTGGTCTCCCAAATTGCTGGGATTACAGGTGTGAGCCACTGTGACCAACCTAGAAGAATGACTTTCGAGCAAGAAGTCTTCTTCTACTTATCAGAAATCTAGTTTGCTAAAAAATGAGTAGGGAAAAATATTTATTATTTTTTTGAGTAGGAATCTCACTCTGTCGCCCATGCTGGAGTGCAGTGGTATGCTCACGGCCACTGCAGCCTCGTCCTGTTGGGCTCAGGCAGTCCTTCCACCTCAGCCTTCCAAGTAGCTGGAACTACAGGCAAGCATTACCACGCCCGGCTTATTTTTTGATTTATTGTAGAGACAAGGTCTTACCAGGTTGCGTGGGCTGTTCTCAAACCCCTGGGCTCAGGCAATCCTCTCACCGTTGCCTCTCAAAGTGCTGAGGTTATAGACTGAGCCACAGTGCCCGGTCAAGAGAAAGATTTTAAAACCTCCATCAGGTTTCACTCTGATTACGACTGTTCAGTATTTTAAAAGGCAACTCCCCCATTCTGCTACAACTCTGCTGCACAGTCCTAACTTGTCCTATTTATCCTCTAGTCTTTGTTCCTCTTTGCTGCCTAAACTCCCCCATCCCCCTCCACACCACCTTTGAGCTATTTGTTTTTCCAAGTTAAAAGCTGGGGCCTGAAGAGAACTGAAGGTGGCTGAAACAATCTCCCAGCCAGCAGCATCTCCTGTCTGTATTTGCATTTGATAAATGCGAATACAGTCAGGAAAAATATTACATCTTTACTTTTACTGAATTCTAGCTGAAGTTGAGTATTATTAGTAGAAAAGCACATATATTACGTCAAATATTTTTTCATATATTTTTGATAGCCATATCACGGTATCATAAGTTTCCTTTGTAAGTCTATGTATTTTAGTTTATGAATTTAAAACCATTACTATGAGAAAGGGTCCACAGGCTTCACCAAACTGCCAAAGGGAGTCCATGACACGAAAACAAAAAACAAAAAACAAAAAACAAAAAATCAAGACTTCCTGACTATGCAACACACTGCACTTCAGAGGAGAAATCAAAAGGGCAGAATTTTAAGCAGGGCACTGGCCTCGTCCTGGCTCCAGTCATCTCTCCCTGCTATTTCTTTTTCTTTTTTTTTTTTTGAGTAGAAGTCTCACTGTTGCCCAGGCTGGTGAGCAGTGGCATGCTCATGGCCACCACAGCCTCTACCTGCCGGGCTCAGGCGATTCTTCTGCCTCAGCCTTCTAAATAGCTGGAACCACAGGCGCACACCACCATACCTGGCTAATTTTTTTGATTTATTGTAGAGATGAAGTCTTGCCATGTTGCCCAGGCTAGTCTCAAACCCCTGGATTCAGGCAATCCTCTCGCCTCCACCTCCCAAAGTGCTGGGATTACAGCCATGAGCCACCATGCCCGGCCCCTGCTGTTTCTAATACAATTTTTGTATGTCTTGGGTAGGAGAATAAAAGTTTACTTAAGCTTTTTGTCAAAGTGATTGTCAATCTGGTTACTGTTTAGAATATTCCCTTTTTTTGAGTCAGAGTCTCACTCTGTCATTCCTGGCTACAGCAAAGTAGCACAATGAAGGCTTACTGCAGCCTCAACCTCCTGGGCTCAGGCAATCCTTCCAACTCATCCTCCTAAGTAGCTAGGACTACAGATGCACACCACCATGCCTGGTTAATCTTTAAAATTGTTTATAGAGACAAGGTCTTGCTATATTAACCAGGCTGGTCTCAACTCCTAGGCTCAGGCAAAACTCTCACCTTAGCCTTCCAAAAGTGCTGGGATTACCGATGTAAACCACCATACTCAGCTTGAATATTCCTTATATTGTCTCTCATTTACTAAACATTAACACTTTACAAATTTTCTCGATTAGTCTTAAACTTCATGCTTAGGAAACCATACCTTTGAAAGTAATTTATCAATTAAAATACATAAAATTATTGTTATTACTATTATTATATTTATTTATTTTGGGGTCTACTCTGTTGCCCAGGCTGGAGTACAGTGGCACAATCACAGGTCACCACAGCCTCAACCTTCTGAGCTCAACTGATCCTTCCACTTCAGCCTCCCCAGTAGATGGAACTATAGGCTATAGGCCCAGCTAATTTTTTTGTTGTTGTTGAAACGAGCTCTTGCTATGTTGCCCGGGCTGGTCTCGAACTCTTGAGCTCAAATGATCCTTCCGCCTCAGCCTCCCAAAGTGCTGGGATTATAGGCATGAGACACCGTCCAGTGTCAAATCCACCTTCTTTAAATACAGTTATACTATGTGGCAGTGGTTCTCAACCAGGGGCAGTTCTATCCCACAGGGAACATTTGGCAATGTTTGAAGACATTTTTGCCTGTCATAACTTGGGGGATGTTACTGGCCTCTAGGAGGTAGATGCCTGGGATGCCGATATCATATAATACTATAATGCAAAGGACAACCTCCAAAACAAAGAATTATACAACCCAAAATGTCAGTTTCATCTCTGTTGAGAAACCCTGCTACAGGGTAACAGGGAAAGAGAAAAAGAAATAAGAAAAAAAGTTGTTTTTCAGTTTTCCTTGCCAAACTGCCAACACATGTTTTTGGACCTGAAACTTGGAAGGAAAAAAGCACAGGCAGAAAAGTTCCAACCTCATTTTATAAAATGGCTGATGTACTACAGATCTGCAAATACTTAGGACAGGGAAATTAGGAAGATGAAGACAGAAGGCACTGTAATTGAGAGAACAGATTAAATGGAATTCTCATACATTGCCTTGTTAGTAACAAAGAGATAATACAGAAGAAGCTAATCAAAACAGTTTTGGCTACTTCTGATTTTCACTCCCTAATGAAGAAAAAAAACAGCAACAAAGATTTTCTCTTTTAAAAAATGTTATTTTAAAGATATGGGGTACAATTCAGGGTTAGGTATACAATCTGTCATTTTATAGGCCCAAACTTTGCCTGTAAAATGACTGATTGTATACCTAACTCTGAATTGTACCCCAGTTTTTTTCCTTTTTTTCTTTTTGAGTCGGAGCCTTACTCTGTCACCCAGGCTGGAAAGTAGTGGTATGTTCATGGCTATTGCAGCCTCAACCTGCTAGGCTCAGGGGAGCCTTCCATCTCAGTCTTCCAAGTAGCTGGAACTACAAGCGTGCACCACTACACCCAGCTAGTGTTTTTATTTATTGTAGAGATAAGGTCTCGCCAAGTTGCCCAGGTTAGTCTTGAAGCCCTGGCTCAGGCAATCCTCTCACCTCTGCCTCCAAAAATGCTGGAATTCCAGGTATAAGCCACTATGTCCAGCCTGGATTTTTTTAGTTTAAGAAATATAAGAAGCATAAAATGGAATGTCAGGACTATAACGAAGAATCTAAAAACTGGTATTAATTGCAGAATGGACAGGGAGAGTATAGTTTCTTATAATAATTTTCCATGGACATCTTTGGTAAAAAAAACCTTTTCCATTTCTAAGAAGTTTCACTCTCACCCATCCTTCTGTAATAGAAGAACCTGGAATCCTTCCTCTTTGCAAATCAATTAAATGAACAGAGCTAAAAGTTATGAATGATCTGAAGAACAAAGATGGTGAGAATTGTAAATAAGGAATAAATCTCAATGAATGAAGTCAAGATTTTTAATTAAAAAATTTTTTTTTTGTAGACACAGGGGTCTTACTATGTTGCCCAGGTTAGTTTTGAACTCCTGGCCTCAAGTGGTCCTCCCACAAAGGCCTCCCAAAGTGTTAGGATTACAGGCATGAGCCACTGTGCCTGGCTGATTTTTAATTTTTTATGTCTGAGGCATAACATTTAGAAAGTACAGAAATCTTAAGTATAAATCTGAATAAATTCTTATGTTTAGTATATACCTGTATAATCACCACCCAACTCAAGGTACAAAACATTTCAGATATCCCAGAAGCCTCCCTCATACTCCTTTTCTTAAGCTTTTAAATGAAATAACTATATAAAACAGTATAGTACCTGGCATAAAGCATATATTCAAGTAATTTCCTCCCCTTTATCTTTTTAAATCTCAAGGCAGCTGGGCACAGTAGCTCACGCTTGTAATCCCAGCACTTTGGGAGGCAGAGGCGAGAGGATTATCTGAGCTCAGGAGTTCAAGACCAGCCTGGGCAACACAGCAAGACCCTGTCTCTACAATAAATAAAAAAATCATGGCCCGATGCAGTGGCTCACCCCTGCAATCCCAGAACTTTGGGAGGCAGAGGCTAGAGGATTATCTGAGCCCCACAGGTTTGAGACCAGCCTGGGCAACATGGCGAGACTTCATCTCTACAATAAATCAAAAAATTAGTCAGGCATGGTGGTGCATGTCTGCCGTTCCAGCTACTTGGAAGTCTGAAACAGAAGGATCGCCTGAACCCAGTAGGTTGAGGCTGCGGTAGCCGTGAGCATGCCACGGTACTCCAGCCTAGGTGACAGAGTGAGACTCTGACTCAAAAACAAACAAACAAACAAACAAATCAGCTGGGCATGGTGGCACACACCTGTGGTTCCAGCTACTTGGAAGGCTGAGGAAGAAGGATCACCTGAGCCCAGCAGGTCGAGGCTGTGGTGGCTGTGAGTGTGCCACTGTACTCCAGCCTGGGCGACAGAGTAAGACTCCAATTCAAACAACAACAACAACAACAAAAAAAAAAACCCTCAAGACATAGAAGTATTACAGTAAAAGGGTAACTTTGCTGAGTAAGTCTAAAGTCAATGTTTAGAGATAGTTTTTTTCCCAATCTCATTTTGCCTAGTCTTGCAAAAGTATTTTGAAATAGCAGCACTGAACTGAAAAGTAGGCTCAGGGCAAATGAAAGCTAAATTTTTGTTTTTGACTCTAAGCCAGGCACAAGCATACGGGCATTAGGAATGTAATGGTTTCAAGCTAAATCCTTGGTAAAGCATTGACCAATGAAATTTCTGTGCAATACGCACTCAACTCCTAGCCAGCTTCATTCCTGAAATGTTGTTTTTGGTCATCACAGTTCCAGTTTCCATGTAGATTTGCCTCACATTTAAAAATGCTCTTAATATCTTGACCCATGATGAATTCATGTCCCTTTCCTCGCTTTAGAAGGGTAGATAGGGGAAGGAGACAATCAGAAGTCTTTAGTTATTAGGAAATGAGACCTGAATGCCTAACTATCAAGAAACAATACAAGGAATTGGAGTTTACATTTGTGATAGCTGGAAAAGTCATTTATGCTGAAGCCTAATTTCCCCTTTTCTCCAGTTTCTGGGTTTGGCAGGGCTTTAGAACAGAACAGCTTCTTTTATTACAGTATCTATACTTGGGCATATTTTTTTTTAATTTTTAATTTTTATTTATTTTTTTGAATTGGAGTCTCACTCTGTCATCCAGGCTGGAAGGCAGTGGAATGCTCCTGGCCACTGCAGCCTCGACCTGCTGGGCTCAGGTGATCCTTCCACCTCAGTCTTCCAAGTAGCTGGAACTACAGGCATGTGTCATGATGCCCGGCTAATTTTTTGATTTATTGTAGAGATGAGGTCTCACCAAGTTGCCCAGGCTGGTCTTGAACCCACAGGTTCAAGCAATTCTCTCACCTTGGACTCCCAAAGTGCTGGGATTATAGGTGTGAGCCACCGCACCCAGCCTTGGCATATTTTGATTAAAGACAATAGTATGAAAAATTCATAGAAAACCTAAGAAACTATGAATAAGCTCTAGAATATAGAGATGTTGGCATTGAGCAGGCAGTGGAAATAACTGGTCTTTCAAAAATACTATTTAATTACTTCAACTGATCACATATTATGAAAGAAGAAACTGAAAGATCTGCGACAGGCTTGGCAAGGCTTCTCACCCTCACTGTAGTGCTTCTGTTCCTAATGCCAGATATCACTTACTACAGGAAAGCAGGGAAAGGGAGAAGGGAAGGAACTATACACGTATCCACACACTTCAGAGGTAACATCACTGTCATTCCTACCTTAGCTAGCCCTAGGCTCCTGCTGGCTACTTCAAGACGCTGCTATTTACTAAGTGAGTCACACATCCTGCTTTGAATGCTTCACAGCTTTGAATGAATCATTTCCAAGCACAGGATTGTTCAACAAATAAATACAACTATAGCAGCAGTAGCTCATATGCTACGTGTGTGAGCAAGATAACTTATAGAGGAAAAATAAGAGCAGAAAAGTTTCCTCCAAAATACTGAGAGAAAATGTTCTCAAGGAAATGAAGGAAAACAAACTAAACAGGGGTAGGAAAGAGGAACCCACCAAATTGTAAATTTGTTCATCTATGGATTGAGATAAATTTGTCTATGGATTGAGGAATTTTCTGCTTGGAAAGGCTATTTACATACCCTAAAGAGAAGATTCTGACAGCTAAACAAATTATTCCATTTTCATGAAAAAGGAATTTTGAGAGCAGAGACATTACTTAATAGTTGGTGTGGCTGCCATTCTGCTGCTAAAATGTAAGCTCCTCAAGAGCAAGTATCTCTTCATTTGTTTGCTCATGGACAAATCCTAAGCACCCAGAACACCTTCTGTATATAGCAGGTGTCTAATAAATATTTGTTGAATAAATGCCAACTAGCACATCTCATTAAAGTGCTACAAAGCATCCCCAGTCTACAAAACTCTTGACCATGTGTACAATGTTGGGAGAATGTTCATCATCCAAAAAGAGTTAGTCTCTTCTTTTCTTCTTTTTTTTTTTCAGTCGGGGTTTCACCCTGATGCCCAGGTTGGAGCTACCCATAGCTTCAACCTCCTGGGCTCAAGTGATCCTTCTGATTGAGTCCCCTGAGTAGCTGGGGCCACAGGTGCATGATACCATGCCCAGCTAATTTTTTGACTTATTTGTAGAGATGAGGTCTCACTCTGTTGCCTAGGCTGGCCTTGAACTCCTGGTCTCAAGGAGTCCTCCTACCCTGGCCTTCCAAAGTGCTGTGATTATATGTGTGAACCACAGCGCCTGGCCGAGAACTGGAATCTTTTTTTTTTTTTTTTTGAGTTGAAGTCTCACTCTGTCACCCAGACTGGAATGTAGTGCCCGCTCCCAGCCACTGCAGCCTCGACCTGCTGGGCTCCGGCGATCCTTCCACCTCAGCCTTCCGAGTAGCCGGAATTACAGGTACGTGCTACCATGCCTGGATGATTTTTTGATTTATTGTAGAGATGAGGTCTCACCAAGTTGCCCAGGTGGGTCTCGAACCCACGGGCTCAGGCAATCCACTTACCTCAGTCTCCCAAGGCGCGGGATTACAGGCTGAGCCACCGAGCCCATCTTGAGAACTGGAATCTTAAACACCAATTCTTTCCTATGGAAAAGAGGCTGGGCCCAGTCAGGACCAAGAATATCCTAATGTGAGGAAATTAGATTAAGAAACAAATAGAACTTTAAAAATTATAACAACAAGCCAGGCTTGGTGGCTCAGCCTGTAATCCCGCACTTTTGGGAGGCTGAGGTGAGTGGATTGCTTGAGCCCGCGGGTTCGAGACCCGCATAGGCAACTTGGCGAGACCTCATCTCTACAATAAATCAAAAATGAGCCGGGCGTGGTAGTGCACGTCTGTAATTCCGGCTACTCGGAAGGCTGAGGCGGAAGGATCGCCGGAGCCCAGCAGGTCGAGGCTGTGGTGGCCGGGAGCGGCCACTGCACTCCAGTCTGGGCAACAGAGTGAGACTCCAACTCAAAAAATAAAAAAATAAAAAAAATAAAAAATATATATATATAACAACAGGAAAATTAAAAAATGGCAGCAAAGGGGATTTAAATCATTAGGAAGAATTTCTTGACTCTGGGAATAGGGTGGGTTTGAAATCATTCCCAAAGATTTTAAAGGAATGTAAAATGCATTACTTTTCTGGTCCTCTTGTATGTTTATGACTTTATTTTCTCCCATTCTTCTTTTGACACTTTCTGCATTCTTCTACTAACACAGTCTCTTACTGACCTGCAAAGTCTATTCGTTTTCAATTTTGTGCCTCCACACATGTCCCCATATTCCCTGACATGCTTTCCTTGCTCTTGTTTTTACAAATCCTACTTTATTTTTCAAGACCCAGCTGGAATCTAATAGTTTTCTGAAAGTTCTCTAATGACTCCAGTCTTAAATAGACTATCTTTCCTAAGCTTGCACAATACTTGAATGGTTTACATCATATAATTGAGAATTTTAGTCTACATCGTCTCAAAGTTTTATCCTTTTGAAGCAGATTGTAAACCATCAGAGGGCTAAAATCCTGTCCCCATTTATTCTTTTTTTTTTTTTTTTTTTTG
>NW_007087599.1:170484-190712 GCF_000164805.1 Carlito syrichta | reverse complement strand
AGTAGCCGGAATTACAGGCATGCGCTACCATGCCCGGCTGATTTTTTTGATTTATTGTAGAGATGAGGTCTTGCTGCCCAGGCGGGTCTCGAACCCGCGGGCTCAGGCAATCCACTCACCTCAGCCTCCCAAAGGCGCGGGATTACAGGCTGAGCCACCGAGCCCGGCTCCCACTTATTCTTTATCCTCCCCACATGTCCCACCTCTGAGCTTCAATAGGTGCTCAATAAATTCTTGCTTCAGTGATTAGGTAAAGTTTTATATAGTGGTATGAGAATAATTGTTAAAAACTTTATCATTATTAAAAACCTACTCAGACCTTAGTAGGGTGTACTTTCAGAAAGATCTGATGACTTTCCCATCCCATTTCCAAAGTAAATTTCTTTATACAAATAAGTGAGAATTACTGTCATCATCTTCCCTACTTCCTTTGACACCAAATTCCCTTTATTTCAGAAAAGCACCTAACACAATTTCAGGATGCTAGAGTTATACTGCTGTTGTATGAAAGGACACTGGTGCTACGTCTCTGTGGGTCAATTTACTTTCTTAGGATATCTGATCCATCACTAACTTTTATTCTATTACAACTAAAACGCCCTGTTCAAAAAATGTCAATTTGCAAATAGCACCCTTTTAAGTTCCTTCTTCACTCCCTAAACCACTAATGGTGAATTTTTTTTTTTTTTTTGAGTTGGAGTCTCACTGTCACCCAGACTGGAGTGCAGTGGCGGCTCCCGGCCACCGCAGCCTCGATCTGCTGGGCTCTGGCGATCCTTCTGCCTCAGCCTTCCAAGTAGCTGAAACTACAGGCGCGCACTCCCATGTCCAGCTAATTTTTTGAATTATTGTAGAGATGAGGGCTCACCAAGTTGCTCTGGTGGGTCTCGACCCCGCGGGCTCAGGCAATCCATTCACTTCAGCCTCCTAAGGCGCGGGATTACAGGCTGAGTCACCGAGCCCGACTTAATGGTGAATTTAAACCTATCCTTTTGAGCATTTTCTTTCTTTTTTCTTTTTTGAGTAAGAGTCTCATTCTGTCGTCCACGCTGGAGTGGAGTGGCTCGATCCCCACAGCTACGCAGTCTCAACCTGCTGGGCTCAGGTAGTCCTTCTGACTCTGCCTTCCAAGTAGCTGGGACTATAGGCGCATGCCACCATATCTGGCTAATTTTTATTATTTATTGTAGAGAAAAAGTCTCACCATGTTGCCCAGGCTGGTCTCAAACTCCTGGGCTCAAGCAATCCTCCTACCTCAGCCTCCCTAAATACTAGGATTACAGGCATGAGCCACCACGCCTGGCAGTGCTGGGATTACAGGTATGAGCCACCATGCCCAGCATGAGCATTTTCTTTTAAGATCCCAATTATTAGAATTTTATAGGCAGAATATCAGTATCCCATAGGTGACAGTGTCAAGAACTGGATTCCTCCTTTAATAAATTATATCCTAGAGTATCTGAAAAAAGGAAAAGATAGGCTAGGCGTATGGCTCATGCCTGTAATTCTAGCACTTTGAGAGGCCAAGGCAGGGAGACTGTTTGAGTTCAGGAGTTAGAGACCAGCTTGGGCAATATAGCAAGACCTCGTCTCTATAAAAAAAAAAAAATCAAAAAATTATCTGGACATGGTGGTGTACGCTGGTAGTTTCAGCTACTCAGGATGCTGAGGTAGAAGGATCACCTGAGTCCAGGAGATAAAGGCTGTGGCGAGCCATGATTGTGCCACTGCACTCCAGCCTAGGCAACACAGTGAGATGCTGACTCAAAAAAAAAAAAAAAGAGAAAAAGATATGCTACAATCAAGTCAACAAGCCAGTGAGAGGGGAACAGAAAAATAACAGTGAGTTGTTGAGTCTTCATCATTCAGATCTGAGGTTAATATCAATGCATTGTTCTACATCATACAAACCAACCTATAACTATTCCTCTAAGCAGCATGAGTTTGAAGTACTCAACCAGATCTCATCACCCGTTTCTGTTTTGGTTCCTTGTTCCCTCCTCCTGATGAATGTGAAAATTCATGAGCCCTATGGGTGGTGTCTTGTGCCAAGTTAGTTGCAGGTGCCTAATAAATCACAGCCAAAAGGAAGCCAAGCTCTAAGGGTCATTTAGGCCAACTCAAACAGGAATACAGCAATGTAGAAAAAAGCGGTAAATATATTTTCTTATCAGTTTAGGTTAGAAAGGTTAGGTTTTTTTTGTTTTTAAATATTCCTGATTATTTGATGGGATTGAGAAATGTAATCCTATTGTAGGTTTAAATGTACTTAGTCAAAGTCCTGGTCTCTCAACTTCTGCTATGTGACTCCCAAGTTTCACAGTAAAGCATTAAGTATGTCTTTGCTCCTTCTTCTTGTCCACTCCCTTTCTCTCTTCTCTCTGTTAAGACAGGGTCTCATTCTGTCGCCTAGGTTGAAGTGCGGTGGTGTGATCACAGCACACTGCAATCTAGGACTCCTGAGCTCAAGTGATCCTCCTGCCTCAACCCCCTGAGTAGGTGAGACTACAGGTGGGCACCAGCACACGTGGCTAGTTTTTTTTTTTTTTTTTTTGCAGGAAAAAAAAAACTTTGCCCAGGTTGGTATCAAACTCCTGGACTCAAGTGATCCTCTCACCTACGCCTCCCACAGTGCTGGGATTATAGGCACCTGGCTTAGTTTCTCTTTTTTAATAGTATTTTCTTATGACTAAATTTTGTGGCCGTTGACCTTAAAACTAGAAATCTGTATGGGTTATCAGGCCTCTAGTCCTGAAAAGATTGTTGTCAATTAATGCCTTATATAATTAGATTGCTTATGGGGGAGAGGATGCTAGGCAGAGAAAGGGAAGAGGAAGGTTTGAGGAAGTCATTATTGGTTTCTTGACCCAACTCCATTTTCAACCATTGTCTTGCTTGCCTTCCAGCAAAGGCTGAAAAGCCAGAGAGTCATTATTCCAGCCTCCTATGCAGCTAGGGTTAAACTTATCACACAGTCCAGGCCAATGAGACACTGAAATATGCGGGGTGAGGTGGGGGATGGCACTTCTGGGAAAGCTTTTGTCTCCTTATAAAAGAAGGTTAGAAGAGGAGTGCTCCTTCTTTCTTCTTCATCCTCTAACAGTGAGGCAACAACCATGAGGATTAAAAGGTAAAAGCTAAAAATGGTACAGTAGCAAGGCAGAGAGAATTTAGGCTCTTGATAAACTTGCTTAGCTGCTGAAAGAGTCCTAATTCTAGCCTTTTTTTTTTTTTTGAGTGGAGGTCTCACTGTCACCCAGGCTGGAGTGCAGTGGCAAGGCTCATAGTCACAACCTTGACTGCTAGGCTTGGGTGATCATTCAGCCTCAGCCTTCCAAGTAGCTGGAACTACAGGCACACGCCATCATGCCTGGCTAATTTTTTGATTTATTGTAGAGATGAGGTCTCACCAAGTTGCCCAGGTGGTCTCGAACCTGTGGGCTCAGGCAATCCTCTCTTCTCAGCCTCCCAAAGTGCTGGGATTACAGGCTTGAGCCAACACACCCGGCCCCCAAATAAATTATTTTATATCAACATCACCTATTGCCCTAATGTTCCATAGAAACAACAGCTACATGCTCTTTGAGCTTTGGGAAGAATGAGTTGATAAGAGAGAGGCACTTATAATGCTGCTCTGGAAACTGAGGCAGTTAAAGATCACTCTTCGCTAAAGAATGGAATTATGCCTGGCTCTTTATTAAACTCCAGGACACTATGCATAAGAATGAACAAGGGGCCAGGCTCAGTGGCTCAGCCTGTAATCCCACGCCTTTGGGAGGCTGAGGTGAGTGGATTGCCTGAGCCCACGGGTTGGAGACCCACCTGGGCAACTTGGTGAGACCTCATCTCTACAATAAATCAAAAATTAGCCAGGCATGGTAGCATGTGCCTGTAGTTCCAGCTACCTGGAAGGCTGAGGCAGAAGGATCACCGGAGCCCAGCAGGTAGAGGCTGCAGTGGCTGGGAGCGGCCACTGCATTCCAGTCTGAGTGACAGAGTGAGACTCCAACTCAAAAAAAAAAAAAAAGAATGAACAAGGACAGATCTATTATCTTTCCTTATATGGCAGCTACTTACTTGGATGGATTAAATGCTCAACAAACTTTAAAGGACCAGTCCCTAAGAGCAGAGAAATCCCAGCAGCAATTCGGCTGGGTCTGGTCTTGTGTCAGTTACATGGCTAATTGCTTTCTACACAGCTCTTGCCTAATGGTACACCTTTCAGTATTCCAATTTCCAGATGTAGTCACTTAACTGGGGTACCATTAAAAGTTCCCAAAGGGACAACTTAGTTCTTAACAAAGCAAGGAAAGCTTCTTTTTAAATCAAAATAATTATCACACAGGCCTATTAAGTTCTTGTTGACATTACACACATATATTTTTCTTTTTTTTTTGAGTTGGAGTCTCACTCTGTCGCCCAGACTAGAGTGCAGTGGCCGCTCCTGGTCACTGCAGCCTCGACCTGCTGGGCTCCGGCGATCCTTTCACCTCAGCCTTCCAAGTAGCTGGAACGACAGGCGCGCGCTACCACGCCCAGCTAATTTTTTGATTTATTGTAGAGATGAGGGCTCACCAAGTTGCCCAGGCGGGTCTCAAACCTGCGGGCTCAGGCAATGCACTCACCTCAGCCTCCCAAGGCGCAGGATTACAGGCTGAGTCACCGAGCCTTACACACTTATATTTTTCAATCTAATTTCTCTTCCCAAATTCTTACTAGGATGTTGTGAGGTACAAAGTTCTTGAAAAACAAATCAAATACTTTTATCTTCTAATTTGCTACACATTAAGTGTAACAATCTTGTACATCACAAATGGGTGGGAAGGACAAATACATAGTGTGAAAAAAGTATGGACCTTATTAACCATTAAAGTTATGAAATCTATTACAATGTGTTTTGGCTAGAGGTGCTAAAAATTTCATTGTAAAAAAAATACTGTAAACACTTCTTGATAATACAGGAGTTTTTGAATGCTTACAATAAGCTGAGCAGAGTATATACAAGTCAGTACAAGCCTACACAATACCAAAACTGTGCCCTGATCTGTAAGGGCTTATAAAATTTAATACTAAAACAATCAAGCCAAAGAAAATATAAAAGCTGGAAGAGACAGAGAAAGCACATAAGAGTGAGTATACATGAGAGAGAGTGTGTGTGCATTTAATTTCTAAAACTGAGTGCTTAGATGGTTGGTATAAGCTTACAAGGAGATTATTTACACATACACACACACACACACACACACACACACACACACACACTTTCTCTCTCTCTCTCTCTCTCTCACACACACACACACACACACACACACACACACACACACACACACACACACACACACTTTCTCTCTCTCTCTCTCTCTCTCACTTTCTCTCAGTTGCTCCCACTTTAAAATAATTCATGGTCGAGGCTGCAGTGAGTCATGATTGCGTCACTGCACTCCATCCCAACTCAGAGATAGATAGATGACAAGACAGATAGATAAATAAATAAAATAATTCCACGATTTAAAAATATTTCTTTTCTTTCTTTTTTTATTTTATCTTATTATAAAGATGTGGGGTGCAAGTCAGGCTTAGGTACATGAGTGGTTTACAAGCAAGTGAAGTAAACCTGCCTGGTACCCTCAGTGAGGTTACGTGCCCTCCCTCCCTCTCCTGGCAGTGTTCTGCTACTGCCAATCCCTTTCTTCTAGTATTGTGATGAATGTTCAGGACCCACTTACAAGTGAGAACATGTGGTACTCAGTTCTTTGTTTCTATGATAGATCACTGAGTATGATGGATTCTAAATCCATCCAACTTTTTCCTTTTTTATGGCTGCTATTTTCTGTTAATTATTATTATTATTATTTTGAGTCAGAGTCTCACTGTCACTCAGGCTGGAGTGCAGTGGCACGCTCATGGATACCTCAGCCTTGACCTGCTGGTGATCCTTTACCTCAGACTTTAAAGTAGCTGGAATAATAGGTGTATGCCATCGAGCCTGGTTAATTCTTGTGTGTGTGTGTTGGAATCTTACTCTGTTGCCCAGGCTGGAGTGCAGTGGCAAGCTCTCGGCTACCCTAGTGTCGACCTGCTGAGCTCAGGTGATCCTTCTGCCTCAGCATCCCAAGTAGCTGGAACTACAGGCATGAGCTACCACGTCCAGATAATTTTTTGATTTATTGCAGAGATGAGGTCTCGCCAAGTTGCCCAGGCTGTCCTCGAACCCATGGGCTCAGGCAGTTCCCTCACCTCAGTCTCACAAAGTGCTGGGATTACAGGCTTGAGCCACCATGCCCGGCTTTATTTATTTATTTATTTTGAGTTGGTGTCTCACTCTGTTGCCCAGGCTGGAGTGCAGTGGCACACTCACGATCACCGCAGCCTCTACCTACTGGGCTCAGGTGATCCTTCTGCCTCAGTCTTCCAAGTAACTGGAACCACAGGTATGTGCTACCACAACCGGCTAATTTTTAAAATTTATTGTAGAGAAGAGGTCTTGCCAAGTTGTCTAGGCTGTTCTCGAATCCTTAAACTAAAGCAGTCCTCTTGCCTCTGCCTCTCAAAGTGCTGGGATTGCAGGTATGAATCACTGTGCCTGGCCATAATTTTTTTTTATTTATTGCAGTATCAAGATCTTGCCAAGTTGCCTAGGCTGGTATAGAATCTCTGGGCACAGGCAATAATCCTCTTGTGTATGCCTCCCAAGGTGCTAGGATTACAGGCACGAGTCACCGTGCCCGGCAAAGTTTTTACTTTAAACAAGCTATCAAAGCTTAAGTGCCCAGAGACCAGAGACTTAGTAACCATAGAAGAGATTTCAGGCCAGTAAAGAAATGGGCAAAGACCAAAGCTCAAATAGTTTGGCAGGTCTTTTGAGTAAACCACAAACTGGTAGAGTGTTTTGATCCTGCCTTCCTATCTTAATTTAATGCAGCAAAAAATTCTTACCCTAATTTGTTGACATATTCATCTGACTGATTATCACTGGTGTATAACTAGGAAAGTTTTGAAAAGCCATTTTTATTTTTACAAAATCAGGCAAATGAGAAACTCCTTTAATTTTTGATGTTTGTTTTTTAGCCATAAGCGATTTTTTTTTTTTTTTTGAGTTGGAGTCTCACTCAGTAATCCAGACTGGAGTGCAGTGGCCGCTACCAGCCACCGCAGCCTCGATCTGCTGGGCTCCGGCAATCCTTCTGCCTCAGCCTTCTGAGTAGCCAGAATTGCAGGCATGTGCTACCACGCCCGGCTGATTGTTTGATTTATTGTAGAGATGAGGTCTTGCTGCCCAGGAGGGTCTCGAACCCGCGGGCTCATGCAATCCACTCACCTTAGCCTCCCAAAGCCGCGGGATTACAGGCTGAGCCACCGAGCCTGGCTCATAAGCGATATTTTTTAGAAAGATGGTCACTGACTAGAGGTCGACACTGAAAGAAGGCATGCAGACAGACAGGCAGGGAAAAAGAATGAAACTGTAGCTGAATGTAGCATCTCACACCTGTAATCTCAGCTACCTGGGAGGCTGAAGCAGGAGGATTGTTTGACACCAATAGTTTAAGACCAGTTTGGGTAATCATATCAAGATCCCATCTCTAACAAAATTAAAAAATTAGCCAGTGTGGTGGCATGAGCTTGTAGTCCCAGCTATTCGAGAGGCTGAGGCAGGAGGATCACTTTAGTCCAGAAGTTTGAGGCTGCTATGAGCTACAACTGTACCACTGCACTCCAGCCTGGGTTATGAAGCAAGACTCCATCTCTCTAAAAAGATAAAAACAAAAAAATGGAATCTACATTGCCTAACAATAACACTTATCCACATACTTATTGAGAATCACAGTGATACAATACAGCAGAACGTCAGCAGCTGAGAGGATTGTCCTGCTCCTGTCTCACCTGCTGCCCTCTATTACAGTATCAAGCTACCTGCGTTTTTTTCTTTCTTTTGGGGGGGGATGGTCTCACTCTATCACCTAGGCAGAAGTGTGGTGGCACACTCATGGCTCTCTGCAGTCTTAAGCTCCTGGGCTCAAGTGAACCTTCTACCTCAGCCTCCCAGGTATCTGGGACTTCAGGCACATGCTACCACATCCAGCTAATTTTTGTATTTTTTGTAGAGACAAGGTCTTGCTACGTTGCCCAGGCTGGTCCTGAACTCCTGTGTTAATGCAATCTTCTCACGTCAGCCTCCCAAAAGTGCTGGGATTACAGGCATGAGCCACTGTGCCCAGCCACTACATTTTTTCTGAACATATCATGCTGTTTTATTATTTTGTGTCTGCTATTCTCTTATGTATGGAATGTCCTTCTCCACTTTGTCTGGCAAACTTCTAAATAATCTTTCAAAACCCTCCATGAAGGCTTCTCTGATATCTACCAGATCTCTCAGTACTTATACTTACATTATTACATTTATCATACTATACTATAATTACATTTTTTTCAAGTCAGACTCTCACTTTGTCACCTAGGCTGGAGTGCAATGGCATGCTCATGGCCACCATAGCCTTTACCTGCTGGGCTCAGGTGATCCTTTCACCCCAGTCTTCCAAGTGGCTGGAACTATTAGGCCTGGCTAATTTTTTGATTTATTGTAGAGATGAGGTCTCACCAAGTTGCCTAGGCTGGTCTCAAATCCGTGGGTTCAGGCTATCCTCTCACTTCAGCTTCCCAAAGTGCTGGGATTATAAGCATGAGCCACCACACCTGACCACATTTTTATATGTTTGACTCCCCTACAGTGAGTATTTTGATTTCTTATACATCTTTCTGTCACTAGCACCTAGCATGATATTTAGCACATTTAGATGTTCAGATATATATGTGTGTATATGTGTGTGTGTGTGTGTGTGTGTGTGTGTGTTTTTTTTTTTAGAAAGCAGGATTTATTGAGAGGACAGAAAAGCTCCCACAGTGGAAGGGGACCTGATGGAGTTGCCCTCAAATATTTTTTTATTGTAATGAATCCACAAAGGCTAATGAATGTTCAACTAAATTGAGAAAATTACTCATAGACTAATTTCTGAAAACCCGTACCCAGGCTTCCTCAAGGTTAGAGATACCTGGCAAAATATATGAAGAATAAAATCAAGACATTAGCTGGGTATGGTGGTTCACGTCTCTAATTCTAGCACTTTGGGAGGCACAGGTGAGAAGATTGCCTGAGCCTAAGGGTTTGAGACCAGCATGGGCAACCTAGTGAGACCTCATCTCTTCAATAAATCAAAAAATTAGTTGGGCATGGTTTCACATGCCTGTGGTTTCAGCTACTTGGAAGGTTGAGGCAGAAGGACCACCTGATCCCAGCAGGTAGAGGCTATGGTGGTCATGAATGTGTCACTGCACTCCAGCGTGGGCAACAGTGAGACTCTGACTTAAAAAATAAATAAAGTAAAATTAAATTAAATCAAAATAAAATAAAATATAAAATCAAGACACTGTAAAGGATACTTTGTGTGTATTCTCACCAGAGACATTTGTGAACACTCATAGTTAATTTCTGATTGTGGTCTAAAGTGATAACAAATTGTCCAATTATACAGAACCTTCCACCCCATTACATTATAATGTAGACAAACCGCGAGGTACTAATGGGATCCTATTAGCCTTCATATCACATTACAACAGCATCATCTATTAGGGGAAGAGAAGAGAGAACAGATAAATACAAAGGTCATTAAACATAGTGATGCTGTCAGGCAGGAGTTAAGACTTTGGAACTCCTAGTCCTCACCTCTAGGTAAGAATTCACTATGGTAAAATTAAAAATAAATAAATAAAATAAAGTAAAAGAATTCACTACGGTATAGAAAGTTGCAGATTTCAATTACAGTGTGGTAGGCTGATAATAGCTCCTGTGTTAGTTTACTAGACCTGCTCTGCTAAACTATGACAAACTAATGGCTTATTGTCTCTTAGTTCTGGAGGCCCGAAGTGTTAGCAGTGTTGGTTTCTTTTGAGAGAATCTGTTTCATGCCTCTCTCCAAGCTTCTGGCAGTCTTTGGTGTTTCTTGGCTGTGGCAGCACAAATCCAATCTTCACATGGTATTTTCCCTGTGTACATGTTTGTGTTCAATTTCCTCTTTTTATAAGAATATCAGTTATATTGGAGTAGGGACCCATATACTCCAATTACATGTAATCACATGTGCAATGACTCTATTTCCAAATAAGGTCACATTCTAATATACATGGGATTAGTACTTCACCATATAAATTTTGGGGAGAACACAATTCAATCCATAACAGCTCCCAAAGACACATCGATGCCCTAATTCCTAGAAGTTGTGAACATTGCCCATATGGTGACTAAATTAAGAATTTTGAGATAGGATTATCCTGGATTATCTTGGTAGACCCTCAGTGCGATCACAAGTGTCCTTATAAGAAAGTGGCAAAGGGAGATTATACAGAGAGGAGAAGGCAACCTGAAGACAGAAGCAGAAAGTGGAGAGATGTGACCACAAGCCAAGAAATGCTGGCAGCAACTAGAAGCTGGAAGAGGTAAGGAAAGGATTCTCCTGGAAAGCCTGCTCAGGAGGATCTGGCCCTCCTCCACACCGTGATCTCAGACTTTTGTTTGTCCAAACTGTGACAGAATAAGTTTCTGTTGTTTCAAGCCACCCAGTTTGTAGTAATTTGTTACAGCAGCTAAGGAAAGTAATATATGTTTAATTTTCTCATAATATAAACATAATTATCTCCATTCTAAGAGCAGCAGAAGAGCAGGGGGATAAAAGACAACACTCAAATAAAATCAAATAAAAGGCGACATTCAAATTCCAAGCAATTATACCCCATATACAACCATAAATCCCTCACCTGTCTGCTCCTGAAAATAACTACCACTTAATAGGAACCAAATATCAGCACTGCATCTGACTAATCATTTGTAAATGACCTCACTTACAGGTTTGTGAAAAGAACCCTCCTACCTATCTACTACCCCTTTCCTCTGTCAATCAAACCAGATATTCTGAAACAACTGAGGGTCACACAGATTATGTCTACCTCCAAATTGGTTCTATTTTAAGGAATACTTTACGTAATATGATCTTGAATTCCAATGTCAGATGTGCTACTGATTGGCCTGTATGATCCCTACCCTCTATCTATGTATGCAGTCCTTAATCATCTGAATTTTCTAGCTGTATGAAATTTCACTTAAAGGAATGTGCTGCTTTTTTCTCCCTGAACTACTTCTGTGAAATGGGTGCCTAAGTTACGGTACTGGGGTGAGTTCAGGAGGCATCAAGTAGACTCATCCTAACTGGGAGTGTTCTCTTCTGACTCCCTATCATCATTTTCTTTTTTCTTTTTTATTGAGTTGGAGTCTCACTCTGTCACCCAGGGTGGAGTGCAATGGCACGCTCACGGCCACCACACTCTCAACAACTTGCTGGGCTTAGGTGATCCTTTCCACCTCAGCCTTCCAAATAGCTGGAACCACAGGCACACACCACCACACCCAGCTAATTTTTTAATTTATTGCCGAGATGAGGTCTCGCCAAGTTGCCCAGGCTGGTCTCGAACCCATGAGTTCAGGCAATCCTCTCACCTCGGCCTCCCAAAGTACTGGGATTATAGGTGTGAGCCACCATGCCCGGCAACATTTGATTTTCAAGTAAAATATTTCAGATGTTTTAGCATAGTAAAACCTATAAGCATAGGGTAGTAATTAACGGGGTCCATGCCTAGTGGGAAGTTTTGTGACTATGGGAGAGGGTTTTAGTTTTATAGAAAGAGAAATAAGATATTCTGCATTTAGGCTCAGTAAGTTGAGGAAGGGGACCATTGAGGAACAGAGACTAAAGAAAGAATCATAAATCACATTCATCTTTTTTCCCTATTTGTAGGATCAGAGAACTATTAAAGGTAAGACTTATGACTTATGATTTATGAATCCTAATCACATTTGTCTTTTCACTCTTTGCAGATTAGAGAACTGCTGCTGGTTGCAGAAGACTGAGGTTAGTTATAGGAGGTGATAAGTTCCTTGACCACAGGGACTGTGTTCCACTTTACCCAGTTTTGTATTCCTAGAGGATAACACAACGGCTAGTTCATAGTCCATGGGCACAGGTTCACTAGAAGACTGAGACCTAATCACAGGACAACAGAATGCTTCCACTACCCCTATACCTCACTTACAACTCATACCTCATTCCTTGCTTATTTGCTGCAGTTCTTTTTAGCTATGTCCATCTTTCAACAAAAAATTACAAGTCACAGGGCACTGTGGCTCAGGCCTGTAATCCCAGCACTTTAAGAGACTGAAACAGAGGATGGCCTGAGCCCAGCAATTTGAGACCAGCCTGGACAACAGGGAAGGACCCTGTCTCAAAAAAAAAAAAAAAAATTACAAGTCATGTTAAAAGGCAATAAACACATGTTGAAGAGACTGAATAAGCATTACATTCAGAGTCAAATATGGAGAAATGTTGGAATTACCAGACTAGAAATTCCAAAACACTATGGTTAAAATGCTAAGGGTCTTGATGGAAAAAGTTCAGAACATGTAAGAACAGCGATGGAAATTCTAAGAATAAAAAAGAAAAGCTTCTGGGTTGCTGAACACATGGAGGTGCTGGAGGGTGGCAGGCCTAGAAAGGGCATGGAAGTTCTGTGCCCATTCCCCACAGAGCATCTCCTTATCTAGTTGTTCATCTGTATCCTTTCTAATATCCTCTATAATAAATCAGTAAACATCATCCATCATGGGTTTCCCCTCTCCACAGAGGGCAGGAAAATGGCCATAGGACCCCAGAGCTAGGAGAGAGCAGAATCAAAGCAAGAAATCCACCTCTGTCCCTGCTGCCCACTGGCCTTCTCCAGTTAGCACTTCCTCAACAAACACATATTTCACAGCCATGCTGCTCAGAGGTTTCCAGGTTTATGTGCAGAAAAGGACTTGCAGCCCAGGATCAGGAACAAAAGTAGCAACAATGTTCTGATAAAGCAGCCAGAGTGATATAGCAGAAGGCCAAGGGATAGACAAAAGCACTAAACCCTTGTTTAGAAGAGAGATGCTAGCTGGGCGCTCAGGGTCATGCCTGTAATCCCCGCACTTTGGGAGGCGGAGGTGAGAGAACTGCCTGAGCCCAGGGGTTCAAGACCAGCCTGGGCAACTCGGCGACCTCATCTCTACAATAAAAAAATTAGCTGGGTATAGTGGTGCACACCTGTAGTTCCAGCTACTTGGAAAGCTGAGGCAGAAGGATCAATTGGCTGAGCCCAGCAGGTTAAGGCTGCAGTGGCTGTCAGCGTGCCACTGCACTCCAGCCTGGGCGACAGAGTAGAACTCCACTCAAAAATAAAATAAAATAAAAAACAGAAAGGAAAGGCAGACTTCAACGGTTATCTTCTGAGACAACCAGTCAGCTTAAGGGGAAGGAACAGAGTAATGAAAATTGAGTCCAGTCAAACCCAAAGGTAAAATCCTAAGGAAACAGACAAAGTATTAAAAGGAATAGTAAATTCAAGATGGGGAGCATTCAGGTGTAAATTGGGCAGGCAAGACTTTAGCCAGAAAACAAAGCTACTCATATACAAAAAAGCACACTTCCAGCATTAACTTTTTATATGCAGGGAGTGTTGACAGGGCTTTAGTGATGAATCAGCACTACTCTTGTACCAGGAGAAAAGTCCTATGTGTGTAGTGAGTGTGGGCAGGGCTTAGAAATAAGCCATACCAGAGGGCACACTTAGAGCTGAAGCTTTTCTTGTGAAAGTGTGGGCAAGGCTTCTTATGGAAGGGAACTCTTATCACATACCACGGGATCCTCTCAGGGGAGAAGGCTTTTGTATGTGAGGAGTATGGGCAAGACTTTACCAATAAGTTAAACCTTACTGTGCATGAGAGAATACACTCAGGAGAGAAGACCTAAGGATGCCAAGAGTGTAAGTAAGGCTTCAGCTTGAAGGCAGAACTCCTCAGTTACTCAGGGAAGAAGTCTTGTGTGCAAAGAGTATAGCCTAGGCTCCACCCAAAAGTCAACCTCACTGTGTATGAGAGAGCAGGATCTTGAGAGAGAAGTCTTAAGGATGTTGGGAATGTGGACAAAGGTTTAGGTACGAGTCATCCATGAAAAGCACTTGAAGCCTTCTTGTGGAAGAAATGTGGACGAGGTGTCAGCTTGAAGTCAAACCTTACCAGATACCAGAGAACATATTTGAGGAGAATCCTTTTGTGTGCAAGCAGTGTGGGCAAGGTTTTACCCAAAAGTCAACTCCCTTCTTCCACCAGAGGACACAATCAGGGGAGCAATCTAATGTGAGCAAGGATTTATATAAAAGTCAAACCTGTGAAATACTAGAGCATACGCTCAGGAGAGAAGGTTTTTGTATGCAAGGAGCATGAATGCATCTATACCAATAAATTAAACCTCACTGTGCATGAGAGAACACAGGAGAGAGGACTATGGATGCTGGGAAGGTGGGTGAAGGTTTAGTGATGAGTCACCCTACAATAAGAACTTGAAGGCACACTTAGGTGAGGAGCATTTTTTTGTGTAGAGAGTATGGGCAACACTTCAGCTTGAAGACACCTCTCACCAGACAACAAAAGACAGACGCAAGTAAGTAACTTTCCTTCCTTACACAGCTGTTGCCAAGGACGAGCACTGTTTTTATGGATATATCAAGAAGGCAGAAGAGATCTGGAGGACTATAAAGAACCTGAACTCAACCCAGGTGATCCCAAGAGATTCTGAAGAAAAAGGTCAAGATTTGGGAAACAGATGCCAGGTGAGGGGAGGAAATTACCTGGGTCTTGGGGAACTGTGGTATCTTTCCTACTGAGCCCATCTTCCCACTGTTGTATTTGTGCCAGGTCACACTTCTCAAGAACTGTTCTTAGCCAGTGACTACAGAGCAGGGATACCAAAGCAGGCCTACTACTGACAGACTTGCCAACCTCTTTATACTGCACAGCTATCTAGGATGCCTCTTCCAAAACTTCCCTCCCTCTGTCCTTTCCTCTGGCAACTTTCAAGCACCAACCTTCCTTGGTGCTATGGTCTGAATGATTTTGTCCCTTCCAAAATCCATATTGATACCAAATCACCAGTGTGAAAGTATTAAGAGGTAGCGATTAAGTCATGAGGATGGAGCCCTCCTTAAAGGGATATAAGTGCTCTTACAAAAGAACTTGACGAAGGAAATTAATCCCATTGTCCCTTCCTCCACCTGCCATATGAGGACAAAGAGTTCCTCCCCTTTGGAGGATGCAGCACCAAGACGCCATCTTGGAAGCAGAAAGCAGCCCTCATCAGACAACTAAATCTCCTGGAGCCTTGATCTTGGACTTCTCAGCCCCCCAAACAGGGAGAAAATTAACTTCTGTTCATTACAAAATAAATAAATAATAAATGCTAGAGGTCAAAAATACTGTAACAGAGATAAAGAATGCCTGTGTCAGCCTGAGCAACATGGTGAGAGCTCTACAATAAACCAAAAAGTTAGCTGGGCATGGTGGCGCATGCCTGTAGTTCCAGCTACTTGGAAGCCTGAGGCAGAAGGATCTCCTGACCCCAGCAGGATGAGGCTGCAGTGGCTGTGTGCATGCCACTGCACTCCAGCCTGGGTAACAGAGTGAGACTACAACTCAAAATGAATGAGTGAATGAATGAATGAATGCCTGTGATGAGCTCAATAGTAGATTGGACATGGCTGAGTAAAGAAACTTTGAACTTGAGCTAGGTATGTGGTGTGTACCTAGCTACTGGGGAGGCTGAGGCAGAGGATGACTTGAATCCAGGAGTTTGAGATCAGCCTGGTCAACACATGAGACTCTATCTCTTAAAATAATAATCATCATCATCAGCCGGGCTCGGTGGCTCAGCCTGTAGTCCCGCGCCTTTGGGAGGCTGAGGTGAGTGGATTGCCTGAGCCCGCGGGTTCGAGACCTGCCTGGGCAGGCGAGACCTCATCTCTACAATAAATAAAAAAATTAGCCGGGCGTGGTAGCGCATGCCTGTAGATCCAGCTATGTGGAAGGCTGAGGCAGAAGGATCGCCGGAGCCCAGCAGGTCGAGGCTGCGGTGGCCGGGAGTGGCCACTTGCACTCCAGTCTGGGCAACAGGGTGAGACTCCAACTCAAAAAAAAAAAAATCATCATCATCATCTCTGAACTTGAGTTATGACAGACAATAAAAACTCCCAAAACTGAAAAGCAATGAGAAAAAGAACAAAAAAACCCACCCCAAAAATATAACAGAATACCCAAGAACCATAGGACAAATACAAAAGATATAATATTAAGTATAAAAAGATAATTAAAAAATGAAAAGAATAGAAGCCATATTTGGAGCAATGACTAATCTACCCCAAATCAATATCAGACACTACACCATAAATCCAGAAAGCTCAGAGAGCATGTAGCAGGCTAAATGCCAAAAAACTACATCTATACCACCTTACCTGTATAGGAGCAAAAACAAGTATCACATTAGACTTTTCCTCAGAAAGCATGCAAACAAGAAGATAGTGAAGTGAAATATTTAAAGTGCTGAGGAAAAAAACCTCATCACCTAGAATTTTGTGTCCTGCAAAACTTTCCTTCAAAAGTAAGAAAAAATAAAGACTATTAGACGAACAAAAATTCAGAGGCATTGTTGCCAGTAGACTTGTCAGAAATGTTAAATTTGTTCTTCAGAGAAAAGGAAAAAAAAAAATGATACAGGCCAGAAATGGGGATATACATAAAGGAAAAAAAAAAAAAAAAAGCACTGAAGAAGGAATAAGTGAAGGTAAAATAAAAACTTCTTTTTTTGTTTGTTTGTTTTTTTAGAGACAAGGTCTCACTCTATACCCCAGGCTGGAGTATAGTGGTGCTATCATAGCTTCCTATAGTGTCAAACTCCACTTGCCTCAGTCTTCCAAGTAGCTAGGACTACAGGCATGCACCACCACGACCAGCTAATTATTTTATTTTATGTTTGTAGAGGTGGTGTCTCACTATGTTGCTCAGGCTGTTCTTGAACTCCTCGCCTTAAGTAATCCTTCTGCCTTAGCCTCCCAAAGTGCTGGGATTGCAGGCATGAGCTGCTGTGCCCAGCCTAGTTTTCTTATTCTTAATAGATAACCATGTATTCAAAATAATAATAGTATTGAATAATATTCAAATAATGTATTTGATGATGCATGCTTATGAATATATACATGCTTATGTATAAGTGAAGGCATTATAGCAATGATAAAAGGGACAGGAGGGAAAAATTGGGAATATTTCGTTATTACAAGGTACTTGTATTACATGTGAAGTAGTACAGTGTTAATTGAAAGAGAACTCAGACTAGTTGTATATTGCAAACTCTAGAGCAAGCACTAAAAAAAGTTAAAAAAAAAAGAAATATAATGTACATCCTAAGAAAAAAGAGAAAGAGAAATCATATTAAATGCTCAATTAAAGCCACAAAATGTAAAAAGGTGTGGAAGACAAAAATAGGAACAAAGTACAGGGGTAACAAATATAAAACAGGAACAAATGTGGTAGATATCATTCCAACTACATCAATACATACTTTAAATATCAATGATCTGGATTGTCAGAGTTGATCAAAAACAAGACCCAACAGTATGTTGTATATAAAAAACCTACTTTAAATATAAAGATACATATAGATTAAAAGTAAAGAGATGGAGAAGGATATACCCTAATCATAAAAAAAGTGAGAGTAGCCGGGCTCAGTGGTTCAGCCTGTAATCCCGTGCCTTGGGAGGAGGCTTTTAGTAAGTGAGGTGAGTGGACTGCCTGAGCCCGCGGGTTCAAGACTCGCCTGGGCAACTTGGCGAGACCTCATCTCTACAATAAATCAAAAATTAGCTGGGTGTGGTAGCACGCGCCTGTAGTTCCAGCTACTTGGAAGGCTGAGGCAGAAGGATTGCTGGAGCCCAGCAAGTCGAGGCTGCGGTGGCCAGGAGCGGCCACTGCACTCCAGTCTGGGCGACAGAGTGAGACTCCAACTCAAAAAAAAAAACCCAAAAAGCAAAAGTGAGAGTAGGCAGGGCACAGTGGCTCACGCCTATAATCCCAGCACTTTAGGAGGTTAAGGTGAGAGGATTGCCTGAGCTCACAGGTTCAAGACCAGTCTGGGCCACTTGGTGAGACCTCATCTCTACAATAAATTAAAAAATTAGCCAGGTATGGTGGTGCATGCCTGTAGTACCAGCTACTTGGAAGGCTGAGGTGGAAGAATCACCTGAACCCAGCAGGTTGAGGCTGCAATGGCTGTTAGCATGCCACTGCACTCCAGTCTGGGTGACAGAGTGAGACTCCAACTCAAAAAAAAAAAAAAGTGAGAGTAGCTACATTAATTTCAGAAAGAGACATACCAGAAATAAAGAGGGTCAATACATAATGATAAAATAGTCAATACTCCAAGAAGATATAACAATCTTTAGTGTGTATGCACCTAACAACAGAGCATCAAAATGCATGAGGCAAAAACTGATAGATCTGCAAAGAGAAATAGATGAATTCATTATTATCATTGGAGACGTTAACACCCCCACTATCAGACACAGATATATCCAGCAGGCAGATAATCAGTATGGACATAGGTGAACTCAACAGCATCATCAATCAATAGATATAATGGCCGGGCTTAGTGGCTCAGTCTGTAATCCCAGCGCTTTGGGAGGCCGAGGTGAGTGGATTGCCTGAGCCCAAGGGTTCGAGACCTGCCTGGGCAACTTGGCGAGACCTCATCTCTACAATAAATCAAAAATTAGCCAGGCGTGGTACCTTGTGCTTCTAATTCCAGCTACTCGGAAGCCTGAGGCAGAATGTTCGCCGGAGCCCAGTGGGTTGAGGCTGTGGTGGCCGGGAGCATGCCACTGCACTCTAGTCTGGGCGACGGAGTGAGACTCCAACTCAAAAAAATAAAATAAAATAGATATAATGAACATTTACAGACTACTTCATCCAACAACAGCAAAGTATACAGTCTTCTCAGGTTCACAAGAAACATTTATCAAGAAAGGCCACATTCTGGACAATATAACACAACTTAACAAGTTTTAAAAAAAAAGAAATCATAAATGTCTGTCTCAGACAACAACAGAAGAATTATCCTAAAACCAAAACGAGAAAAAGACATTATAAAGAAAACCACAGACCAATATCCCTCTTGAACACAGACGAAAAATATTCTCATTAACTAAATGTTAGCAAATATAACCAACAATGTATAAAAGGGGAATTACATGACATAACAACTAGGATTTATCCCAGGTATACAAAGCTGATTTAACATTTGACTATCATGTAATCTATCACATCAGCAGGCTAAAGAAGATAATTCATATGATCATATGAACAGATGTAGAAAAATCATTTGGCAAAAATTCAATATCCATTCATGATTTCAAAAAAAAGCTCTTAGTAAACTAAGAACAGAAAGGAACTTCCTCAACTTGATAAAAAACATCTACAAAAACCTACAACTAACCTCATACTTAATGTTGAAAGACTCAAAGCCTTCCTGCCTGCTAAGATCAGGAACAACGCAAGATGTTCCTTAACACCATTGCTTTGTAACATCACACTGGATCTCATAAATAATGCAAAGAAAAAGAAATAAAGGCATACATATTGGGAAGGAAGAAATAAAATGAACATCGTTCACAGAAGACATGATTGTCTACATACAAAATCCAAAAGAATCAACAATAAAAAACTCTTGGCACTAACAGGCAACACAGCAAGGTAGCAGGATAGAGGTTAATGTATAAAAGTCAATCATGGCTGGACACAGTGGCACATGCCTATAATCCCAGCACTTTGAGAAGCTGAGGTGCGAGGACTGGTTGAGGCCAGGAGTTCAAGATCAGCCTGAGCAACACAGCAAAATCTCATCTCTACAAAAAATAAACCATTAACCAGGGATGGTGATGCATGCCCGAGGTGGGAAGATCATTCAAGCCCAGGAGTTCAAGTTTACAGTAAGCCATGATCACTTCAGTCTGGATGACAGGGCAACACCATGTCTCAAAAAAATAAAAAAAGTCAATCACTTTCCTCTATGTCGGCAATAAACAAGTAGAATTTGAAATTTACAACACATTACTATTTATTTATTTATTTTGAGTCGGAGTCTCACTCTGTCACCCAGACTGGAGTGCAGTGGCTGCTCCTGGCCACCACAGCTTCGACTGCTGGGCTCTGGTGATCCTTCCGCCTCAGCCTTCTGAGTAGCTGGAACTACAGGTGCGCGCTACCACGCCCGGCTAATTTTGATTTG
>NW_007087599.1:166931-170463 GCF_000164805.1 Carlito syrichta | reverse complement strand
GGCAATCCACTCACCTCAGCCTCCCAAAGTGCTGGGATTACAGGCTGAGCCACCGAGCCCGGCTCACATTACTATTTAATAGCATCCCCCAAACTGAAGTACTTAGATATAAATTTAACAAAATATATACAAGATCCATATGAGAAAAACCACAAAACTCTGATGCAAGATATATTAAAGAACTAAATAAATGAAAGATACACTGCGTTCACAAGATTCAATATTGTTAAGATGTCAGTTTTTCCCAAATTGATCTATAGATTCAATGTAATCCCAGTGAAAACCCCAGCAAATTATGTGTAGATACTGACAAGCTGATTCTAAAGTTTATATGGAGAGGCAAAAGAACCAAAATAGCCACCTCAATATTAAAGGAGAAGAATAAAGTTGGAGCATGGACACTACCTGACTTCAGGACCTACTATAAAGCTACAATAATGAAGAGAGTGTAGTACCGATGAGAGAATAGACAAATAGATCAATGGAAGAGAACAAAGAGCTCAGAAATAGAATCACATAGTCACTGATCTTCAAAGGAGCAAAGGCAATACAATGGAGCAAAGACAGGTCTTTCAACAAATGGATATCCACATGCAAAAAAAATGAATGTAGATATAGACCTTATACCCTTCACAAAACTTAACTCAAAATGAACCATTAGGCTGAGCATAGTGGTTCACTTTTGTAATCCTAGCACTTGGAGACTGAGGTGGGAAGATCACCTGAGCCCAGGAGTTCAAAACCAGTCTGAGCAACACAATGAGTCTCTTATT
Organism: Carlito syrichta; assembly: GCF_000164805.1. Taxonomy (NCBI): domain Eukaryota; kingdom Metazoa; phylum Chordata; class Mammalia; order Primates; family Tarsiidae; genus Carlito; species Carlito syrichta. The sequence continues at coordinate 169,690 of NW_007087599.1, read as the reverse complement.
TCTAAAAACTTAAAAAAAAAAAAAAAAGAGATAACCTTTGGAAGACAGCCAGCCGTGGTGGCTCATGCCTATAATCCCAGCACTTTGGGAGGCAGAAGCAAGGGAATTGCCTGAACCCAGGGGTTCGAGATCAGCCAGGGCAAGACCTTGGCAAGACCTTGTCTCTACAATTAACCAAAAAATTAGCTGGGCATGATGGCATGCACCTGTAGTTCCAGCTACTTGCAAGGCAGAGTGAGATTCCAACTCAAAAAAATAATAAATAATAAATAAAATAAAAATAAAAAAAACTTTGGAAGATAATATGGGAGAACACGTAGATGATCTTGAGTATGGCAACTGGTTTTTTTTTTTTTTTTTTAGAAGGTAGGATTTATTGAGAGGACAGAGAAGCTTCCACATTGGAAGAGGACCTGAGGGGGTTGCCAGGAGATGACTTTTTATACAACATCGAAGGCATGATCCATGAGTGAAATAACTGATTAGCTAGACTTCATTAGAATTAGAAACTTCTGCTCTGGGAAAGAAAATGTCAAGAGAACATAAAGATATGTCACAGATTGGGAGAAAAATATTTGCAAAAGACATATCTGGTAAAGGACTGTTAGGCAAAATACAGTAAGTTCCCTGTATATGAACCTTCAAATTGCGAACTTTCAAAGATGCAAATGTGTGTTTGCATGCCCAATTACATAAGCTAGTTCATGTGTCTGGCATACACTGTCACATGGAAGAACCTTTGCCCGCAGCTTGTTCACAATTTTCATGGACTTGAGAAGGTAGATGAGGGAGTCCAAAGAGGTCTTTAGCAACTTAGTGACCTTCAGCAAGAAGCTAGAGCTAGATCAAGAGGATAACTTCATTAAACTCCTTGCTGTGTAATACAAGGAGTTTATTAATAAAGACCTGATGGAAATGGAGCCCCAGAGAAAGGACGAAGAGAGATAAGCAGATAAAATAACTAAAGAACCCAAGCGAAGAGATTCACAATGCAAGAAATGGCAAGAGGATTTTCTTTCTTTCTTTTTTTTTTTTTTTTGAGTTGGAGTCACACTCTGTTGCCCAGACTGGAGTGCAGCAGCACGCTCCGGGCCACCACAGCCTCAACCTGCTGGGCTCCAGTGATCCTTCTGCCTCAGCCTTCCAAGTAGCCAGAACTACAGGCATGCACTACCACGCCTGGCTAATTTTTTATTTATTGTAGAGACAAGGTCTCGCCAAGTTGCCCAGGTGGGTCTCGAATCCGTGGACTCGGGCAATTCACTCACCTTGGCCTCCCAAAGTGCTGGGATTACAGGCTGAGCCACTGAGCCCAATGAGGATTTTCTTTACTTGTGGAGGCACTGTTAGTTTTTGAGGCACAGGACCCAAACACAGAACAGGACACGAAGGTTGCGGCAGCTGTTCAGAATGCAATCCAGTGCTACCGTGTCATCCATAATGAGAAATAAAGAGCTACTACCCATATATCACTGAATTGTTTTTTCAAGAGGATAGAATTGAATCCAACAAGGCACTAAAACCTGTGCCACCAACATCAGACATGAGTGAAATTGCCTTCCGTCTCCTATGCTGATAATCCTTCAGCTCTGCCATGTTCCACCTCCTCTCCCTCCTGTAGTCAGTAACTCTTCTCGCCTATTCACTCAATGCCAGGCCCTGTTTGTCAGCTATTGTACTCTACTCTACTACTGTACTTTTCTAGGTACTGTACTGTCAGATTTAAGATGTTTTCTTTACTTTTTGTTTGTTTCTTATGTATTATTTGTGTGAAAAGTATTGTAACCCTATCACCAAAACAAAATTGCTTACAGTACAGTACTACAAAGGGGGCCCCAAAAAGCTAGAAGTATCTTTTGGAGGGCAGACCCACACTGTGCTGAGCTTTCAACGGTTTTTGACCATAAATGGCATGACCCCTGTGCCCGACTCTCGCTAGTAACCTGATGTCACAGTGAGTGACTTTTTCTTTTTTGTTTCTCTGAATGAAAAAAGTTCTCAAAGAGAACTGTTTTGCCAATGTAGAAGAAGTGAAACAAAAAACAGCAGTACTAAAAGGCATCAAAACTGATTAGCTCCAACTGTTCTGAGCAGTGGAAAAAGCATCTCAATAGGTGTATTGCATCACATGGAGAGTATTTTGAAGGTGACTGAAGTTTAATTCTTTGCACTAGGAACCATCTCATGGATCACATACCAGCAACTTGATGGTACTTTTTACAAAATAGTGAAAAATGAATCACTTCTTAATAGAAGAGTATTGGAACCAATTATTTTATTGTAATGATACTTGGCTTATAATGGAATTTTGGACATTGAGGAACTTATGATAAGAAAATCAACATTTTATATCTTCTATTTTTCTAACGTTTGGTAATGTGTGAAACTGACATGCATTGCAGGCTCACCAATACATGTTGTGCAACAGTAATTTGTTTAACATCCTCCACCTAGTATTTTTCTATTCAAGTAGTCTCATTTTCTTCCTCCCACATTAATAAGTAATTTATTATCTAGTCTGTGCACCACTGTGAAAGCAATTCACACATTCGCTTTCTACATATCAGTTTATTTTTTAAAAATGTGTATCTCAGTATATATTCCATCTCTTTATTTGTCTTTTTATGTAACTTGAATGGATAACTTCAAGAAAGCACACATTGAAAAATCCGCTCTAGGCAGGCTTGGTGGCTCAGCCTGTAATCCTGCGCCTTTGGGAGGCTGAGGTGAGTGGATTGCCTGAGCCCGCGGGTTCAAGA
>NW_007087599.1:141251-165886 GCF_000164805.1 Carlito syrichta | reverse complement strand
GCCAAGTTGCCCAGGCTGGTCTCAAACCCATGGGCTCAGGCAATCCTCTCACCTTGGCCTCCCAAAGTGCTGGGATTATAGGCGTGTGCCACCGAGCTGGTCAGAAGTATAGTTTCTTACAAAATTAAACATAGTCTTACCAAATAATCCAGTAATCATACTTCTTGATACTTATCCAAATGAACTGAAAACTTACATCCACAAAAAAGCCTGCATGCAGATATTTATATAGCAGCTTTACTCATAATTACCAAAACTTGGAAGCAACCAAGACATCCTTCAGTAGGTAAATGGATAATTACACTGTGTTACATTCAGACAGTGGAATATAATTCAGTGTTAAAAAGAAATGAGTTATCAAGCCATGAAAAGACATGGAGGAAACAAATTCATATTTCTTTTTTTTTTCGAGTTGGAGTCTCACTCCAACGCCCACGCTGGAGTGCCATGGCACACTCACAGCCACCCCAGCGTCAACCTACGATCCTTCCACCTCAGTCTTCCAAGTAGCCAGAACTACAGGTGCGCGCTACCACACCTGTTTTATTTTTTATTTATTGTAGAGATGAGGTCTCACCAAGTTGCCTGGGCTGGCCTTGAACCCATGGGCTCAGGCAATCCAGTCATCTCAGCCTCCCAAAGTGCTGGGATTACAGGCTGAGCCACCGAGCCTGGCCTAAATTCATATTTCCAAATGAAAGAAGTTAATCTGAAAAGGCTACATATTGTATGATTCCTACTAAATGACATTCCGAAAAACATGAAACTATGGAGACAGTAAAAAGATCAGTGGTTGCCAGGGGTCAGTGGGGAAGGGAGGGATGAATAGGCAGAGCACAGAGGATTTTTAGGGCAGTGAAACTAACTACTCTGTATGATACTACAATGAGAGATACATGTCACTACATATTTGTTAAAACTTATAGAATGAGCAACACTAAGAGTAAACCCTAATGTAAAGTATGGACTTTGGGTGATAATGTGTCAATGCACATTCATCAAGTGTAATAAATGTACCACTGTGATTCAGTATGTTGGTAGTGAAGGGATTGTGCATGTGTGGGGACAAGGGTATATGACAACTGTCTGTACCTTCCTGTCAATTTTGCTGTCAATCTAAAACTGCTCTAGCCTGGATGTAGTGGTTTTTGCTTTTGTAAATTCCAGCACTTTGAGAGGCTGAGCATAGAGAATTGCTTGAGGCCAAGAGTTTGAGACCAGCCTGGACAACACAGCAAGACATCATTTCTAAAAAAAAAAAAAAAAATTTTTTTAACTGCTCTAAAAATTAAAGTTTGCTAATTTTTTAAAGAGCAAAGGAAGAGAGGAAATGAAAAAAGAAAAAATTGAAAACCACTAAGGAAAAATGAATAGCTTGTTGCATATTTATTCTCATAGAGTGCTCAGAAAAGAGCCTGAAAATTTAAGTGTGAAGTAGAGTACCCGTTGCTTATTATTCTGTTAAGACAGAAAAGCAGCCGGGCTCGGTGGCTCAGCCTGTAATCCCACGCCTTTGGGAAGCCGAGGTGAGTGGATTGCCTGAGCCCGTGGGTTCGAGACCCTCCTGGGCAGCGAGACCCCATCTCTACAATAAATCAAAAAATTAGCCGGGCGTGGTAGCACGCGCCTGTAGTTCTGGCTACTTGGAAGGCTGAGGCGGAAGGATCGCCGGAGCCCAGCAGGTCGAGGCTGCGGTGGCCGGGAGCGGCTACTGCACTCCAGTCTGGGCGACAGAGTGAGACTCCAACTCCAAAAAACAAAAAAGACAGAAAAGCATAGCATAGCAGAAAGTCCAGCTTCCAAACAAGAATTGTTCTCTCCTTGACAGAGCTCCAATCCAATTATGCCCTAGCCACTGATTTTTCTATCACACCTCCCTTTGTTTCAGAGACTACATCCATGACCTTCTGTTCATGTGGTGGAAGAAGAAATTGATTCCCAGAAAGGCTTAGTCCACGGCATTTTACCAGATAAAGGAAAAACAAAAAGCCACTCCACTCTGACAAGCTGATTACTGTCTATAGAGAAGTAAAATTCCCCCCTTAGGACTAAGGGAAGAGCCAACAAGGTACAATATGTTCAAATCTTTAACTACTGCTCTGCCGAGAGCTGGCATGTGCACACAACTCTCTCTCTTCCGGGCTGTCAAATGCGCATAACTGAAAGTACAAGCCTCCATAAGGCCCCATGTAACTGCAGTTTCAAATGCATACAAAGTAGAAGTGCTGAAGTAAAGTCCCCACTTTCCACTATTCCAATTACCTAGGTAGAACCTAGAAGAAAGAACAGAAAAGACTGAAGAGGAAATAGCTAAAGTGTTTAATATGGAATTTTATAAAACATACATAGACACTTCGATCCCTGAAATTTTTAGAGTAACTACTTTTATTGCCCCCTCACAATACATATAAGCCTAAGGAGACTACAGTCTCCCTTAGTCTAAAAAATACCTGAAACTACGCCAGGTAGGGTGGAATCACACCTGTAATTCCAGCACTTAGGGAGAGGCCAAGATAAGACAACTGCCTGAGCCCAGGAGTACAAGACCAGCATAGGCAACACAGCATATTTTTGTCTCTATAAAAAAAATTTTAAAAATTGCCAGGCATGGTGGAGCCTGCCTATATTCCCAGCTACTCGGGAATCTGAAATGGGAGAATCGCTGAGGTGAGTTGTGATTATGCCACTGCACTCTAGCCTAGGTGACAGGGTACGACTCTGACTCATAAATAAATAAATAAAAGAAATAACTTGAAACTGAAGTAAAATGACAAACATCTGAAGTTATGAACATAATATTATAAAAACGATTAACGTGCGCAGATTGCCATTGTGTAAAAAAAAGATACTCACTGAAGTGACAGATGTCTATAACACTATTTGCCCACTCTGGTTCTATACAGCTAACTCCATGTATATATTACAACTGAGACATTTAAAACAAATAACTAAGCCAACAGAAGTTTGTTTTTGTCAGTGAGCTTGAGAACAGAGATACAAAAAGGAGGTAATCAAGGCTGAGCATTAAAATGCAGTCTTTGTCCATTCTATCAAACTGCCATCATCTATCTGATAATCTCTAGAGAGCCAAGTATGCAGTTCTATTCTATAGGTTGCTAACCTGAATCACCTTTTCTGTGCGTTTAGCTTTACAGGAACTCCTGGCATTAGCCTTCACCCCCATACACATATAGAAGTGCATGCTCATACATAACTTACTGGCCTATCAGAGGCATTCAACAAAATAAACAAATGAGATCTTTGGATACCAGGTGATCATTTTGGTAGGCTGCAACCTTACCAAATGAGGCATTCTCAGTTTTGAAGCCAAGAACTTGTCTGCTTGGTCAGAGGTGAAAAAGACAAGACTCCAATAAGATATTTCCTGCAGATGAATGCACAGTTAATTTCACAAAGTGCACAATGAATCATTATCAGAATCAAGCAGGAAAAATGTTTGTCTGTCTGTCTGTCTGTCTGTCTATCTATCTATCTATCTATCTATCTATCTATCTATCTCACCTTGGCTGGAGTGCAGTAGCACGCTCATGGTCACCTATTGGGCTCTGGTGATCCTTCCACCTCAGCCTTCCAAGTAGCCGTAACTACAGGTGCACGCTACCACGCCTGGCTAATTTTTGATTGATTGTAGAGACAAGGTCTCGCCAAGTTGCCCGGACTGGTCTCGAATCCGTGGGCTCAGGCAATCCACTTTCCTTAGCCTCCCAAAGTGCTGGGATTACAGGTTGAGTCACAGAGCCGGGCCAAAAATGTATATTTTAAGCAACTTTCCAGTGAAAGATTAAGATAAAACATACAAAGAAATCCTTTACTATAAATATCAACTATTAGATTCTCTGATCTTTTGATCCTTTATGTAAACTTTTACATATTTTATCACTTAAATTATTTCACATAAATATTTCCATGTATCTACTTAGCCATATATTTTCACTTCTAGTGATAGATGATAAGTGAAATGTCTACCACAGTTTGTAAGGGAAAAAGGAAAAAAAAGATGTAGAAAGGTGCTGTTAGGTCAAAGATGAACAGGATGTGAGACATGAGGAGAAAATAATTTTATTATTGAACAGATAAGATTACCCCTGCAGTTATATGCCAAAAATGTCAGCATAAGCAAGTTAACAATGACTGGCCAGATCATACATCTCATTATACTGTTAACATACTCTAATAATACCCTAATTTCACCTTATCATATTTCCTCTTGCCAATCAGTATGGTGGTCACTAAAACAAAAGCCCCACTACTACATGGCACTACACAAAACAAGATACCCATTCTTTGTATTTGGCAGCTTATAGGCATAGAACCACAGTGAGAAAAAAAGAAATATAAAATCAAGAAGTAACCCAGTCTAGAATTCACAAAGATGATGACACTACAATGTTTCTTTAGGGCTATTAGCAGAGGATTCTGAAGCCATGATTTCTAAGTCCTAGTTTTTTAGTTTCATCTACATTTCTGGTTAGCCAATAATTCTTTTTTTTTTTTTTTGAGTTGGAGTCTCACTCTGTCACCTAGGCTGGAGTGCAGTGGCATGCTCATGGCTACCACAGCCTTAACCTGCTGGGTTCAGGCGACCCTTCTGCCTCAGCCTTCTAAGTAGCTGGAGCCACAGGCATCCGCCACCAAACCTGGCTAATTTTTTGATTTATTGTAGAGACGAGGTCTTGCCAAGTTGCCCAGGCTGGTCTCAAACCCCTGGGTTCAGGCAATCCTCTCACCTCTGCCTCCCAAAGGCACTAGCATGAGCCACCACGCCTGGCTAGTTTTCTTTCCTCTCTTAAAATCATGCCCTTAATGCAAAATAGAGGTGGTTTACCTCAGAGAGAGTTAGCCGCATCTCAGGAGCATTCCCAGGCAGATAAAAACATCACAGATTAAGGCAGAGGCAATTTTAGAAAGGTCGCTTCATTATAGTAAGACTTTCTATCTTTTTTGCACAGGAAGAGCTTAGCTGTGATTCAGCTCTCTCTGGTACGGCAGCCAGATGCCTAGATCAGTAACTATGCACAGGGCTTACTTGACTGATTTGGACCATTTACCAAAAAATGACTACTTATTCTTTTTTTTTCCTATGCTATATATACATATTTATGTATGTATGAAGAGAAATAAGGAGGCAATTTAATCTAGTAGGTAATAGTGCTGATCTGGAGTCTCTTTGGGTTGGTGTTGTAGCTCCATCACAAAATACCGTGTGACTTTGTATACCTTACTTAACCTCTCGGAGTCTTAGTTTTCTCATCTGTAAAATGGGGACAATACTAAATTCTCTACCAGAAGGCTGCTAAGATTAAATAAATAATATCTGAAAAGCACTTTTGCAGAGTACATAGCAAGAGCTCAATGAGCTATGGTTATTCTTGCAGTTTCTGCCATTATATCAATAAAATTATTTTATTTTGTTTGCTTCCATTTTCTCCATATGCTCTCTGGATGGAAAGATCATTTTCCTGAACATTATATAAGCACATTTCCTCTAAACTGTATATGTATGTGTGCACACTTGACCTGAAAGCATGCACTAATCAATGTTAATCTGGAATATCATGCCAAGAGCCTTCCCTAGACTAATTTTCACTTTACCATATAGCAACTTCAGTTTGACAAGTGAGGAAAAATAGTATTGAGGCCAAGCCTGGGGGATTCTCATATGTAGTTATATCTAGAGGGTAATAAGACCATACCTCTATGAAAAGAGATCCTATCTAATACCAAGGAGCTAAAATTCTAAGCAGATAGGGAGTATGAGTTCTAGAACTAAAATAAAGAGAAATCAGTATTTCTTCTTTCTCTTTATTTTATCAATATAAAACTTCAAGAGTAGGAAAAGGTTATTTCTTTCCAAATTAAGTTGGTTCCAGTGTTTACTGGGGTCCTTCTTAAGATTTACACTCCTCAACTAGCTTCTAGTAAGGGAAGCTGAGATAACCCAAAACAAAACTAAAAAGTAGGCATTTCTGACCTTCATAAATTGCAATGTCTTCTTTGCTCAGGGACCATCCACCTAAGCCATTCCTCATCTCCTATCTCCTATCTCCAAATAAAAACTTCCATTTCTTTATGGAGCCAATATCACAGCTGTCATTAAACTAATTCATGTTGAAGTGTGAATGATAGCCCCCATAGAGTTCTCCATAGTTTTCTAAAAACTTATTAACTTGCATGACTCTTTAATTAATGTAGAAATATAGGGGTTTATTTCTGGATGGCGAATCTTTGGACTGATTTTCTTCAATCATGTATAAGGCTGCTCATGAGAGGGCGGAAGGAACTTTTTTTCACTTGATTAGGTTGGGGACTCTACTTTGTCCTTAACCTAATCAAAGGATAAGTGATCAAATGCTCTACTTCCTTTTGCTTTTGCTCAGTCCTAATACCTTGATTCTCCAGATACAGCCCATTCAGTGTTCATCCTGTCCTTGCTCCTAGCACCTAGAACCAGATAAAACCGTCACTAGGCAAGCCAGTTCCTATAACATCAGAGAGAATCTCAGCAGAGATGAAGAAAGGCTGGCTACCTAAATATCCCTGGATAAATTCTTGGAGTTTTAGAGGCAGCTTGAAGCTGTAGAGCCTCCCACATCTAATTTTTTTCTCTCCTTTTTTCCAACTATTTCTAATCACGCGCTTATCTAAAAAAAAAAAATCAAAGGACTATATGTTTCCAACTACATGACATTCTAGAAAAGGCAAAATTATAGAGACAGTAAAAACTATAGTCAGTGGTTACCATGGGTTCGGGAGGAAAGAGGGAGAGAGGGCAGGATGAATAAGTAGAGAGCAAGGGATTTTTATGGCAATGACACTAATCTGTATGATATTGTTATGGTAGACACATGCCATTATACATTTGTCAAAACCTATAGAATGTATACACCGTGAACCCTAATGGAAACTACTGACTTTAGTTAATAATGTATCAATATTGGTTTACCAATTGCAACCAATATAGCACACTGATACAACATATTATAATAGGGGAGACTGTGGATGGGGGTGGAGGGAGACCTCTCTGTACTTTCCACTTAATTTTTCTGAAAGTGTACAATGGCTCTAAAAAATGAAGTCTATTAATTAAAATAAAAGTAGAGGAAACACTGGTTAATAATCCTCACCAGGTACAAGGGATAATAAGAGCCAAGATAAGCTGTACAAAAGGAAGGCAAAAAAGGTAAAAAATCAGACTATAGGGTTTGATCTCAAACTGGAGAGGATAGTGGCTTAAGGAAGAAAGAAGGAAAGAAGCTAAGGAAGTGAAGGCAGCAGAGAAAGACAACTCTCACGGTGGCATTTTACAGTGACTAGTGTGCAAACAACTAAAACAAATTTATTTCCCTCAAAGAAAGAGAACAGAAGCCAGGACACTTATAAGGGACACTGAGATTCTCAGCAGAAAAATCACCACCATTAAGCCTCCGGCATACTTACGAGTATCACCCTGATGCTTCTCCCTGTGGCTAAGGAATCAGAGCTTGTCATTGTAGCCAAGTCTGTAACCTATGCTGGTGCCAATCTTTTTGGTAGATTGAGCTATTTTTCAGGAAAATCAAGGGATAACTGCCCAGTATCAAAAGAAGATTTGACCCTTGGGAGGAGAAAAAAGGCATTCCTTTTGCTACAGGATGATTCTCTCTAGAACAACATAAACGGCTCTTCGAGAGACCATGTCTTTGATAAGCAGAGCTGCAACTCTGACAGCCAATCTGCTGAATGCCGACAGAGCATTCAGCTTTCTACAATGACTCAAAGGACACAGCAAGGCTGCAGATTTATTCTGCTGACTTTCCCTGCAGAGCCACTCAAGGTTTTCAAAGGCAAAAAGGAAGAACTCTTTTCTTTCAACCCAGGGAACTGCACATTCCACCGGGGATCTAAAGACAGAGCTATGTTTGCTCAAAATCTGACATCATCGATGTGAACAACAAGATTTAAAAGCTGGAATGATGGCTGGCAATTTTAATCGTTAGAGCAGAAGTTGGTTCAGCACTTCAATCTGCCGGCAGAATCAGCAGCCACACAGGGCACATGGTGTGCCAGACTGGAAATGAGCTAATTTCACAAAATTCATTCTCATTCTCAGTACTTTCACATGACAACTGCAAATAGTCCAGATTCTTACCAAAGCACAAACACAAAGGTAGCGTATTTCACTGCACAAAGAAGTTTCAAAGTAAAAACACAAAGGACTGTTACAAAGAGAAAAACCCCATAGCTTTCATCTTTTCTCTGTGATGCATTTTCTTGAAATCCTATCCTCAACGTGGTAATTTTATGAGAGAAAATTTTTTAAAAGAGCAAAAATCTCCCTACAACAAACTATTAAAAGCACTTCTCCCTCACAATTTGTATGTCAATTCTTCACAATAAGATTTTGAAAGAGAAAAGCTTTCCTAACTCAAAAGTAACTGCCGTGTGCTATTATTTAATTTCAATCTTCAACAGACAAAGGAAAACTATACTTGAGTGTTAAGATACCCAATTTCTGTTTAAGACACTTTTGGTTATCTTACAATAAACAAAGAAAAAAGTTCTCAAATTTAGAGGTAATGAGTTCCATTTTGATTTTTAAAAACATTGCTGTACTGAGCAAGTACCCTGGAATATGCACTAAACCAAGGGGGATTAGTAATAGCAAAATAGCACGGAAAATTGTAAGCAGAAAACCAGAGTAAGGTTTTTTTCAGGCCGGGCGCAGTGGCTCACTTCTCTAATTCCAGCATTTTGGGAGGCCAAGGTGGGAGGGTTGCCTGAGCCCATGGGTTCAAGACCAGCCCAGGCAACTTGGTGAGACCTCATCTCTACAATAAATAAATAAATAAATAATTAGCTGGGCGTGATGGCACATGCCTTTAGTTCCAGCTACTTGGAAGGCTGAGACGGAAAGGACTGCCTGAGCCCAGCAGATTGAGGCTGCGGTGGCCGTCCCTGGGCAACAGAGTGAGACTCCAACTCAAAAAAAAAGAGACTTTTTTCCCCAAACAAAATGCATAACCTTTTCACAAAAATTAATGGAAAGAACAAAATATAGATGTTCTGCTTTATAAATAATACTGGCAAACAATATAAATATGTCTTAAGTTTTTAGACATAACCAAAGACCAAATGTCTACTAACATTTGCAACTGTGACCCTTTCAAAGGAGTTTATCATTTGGTTATAAAGACTCTATTAAGAGCAAAACCTAGATCTGACTAAATTCCAGCTGATGAGGCTTTTCTAAAAGTATTAAAAATCCAATTTAAAAGGGGCTTTGTGCTAGGTATAGTGGCTCATGACTGTAAGCCCAGTTATTAGGGAGGCTGAGGCAGGAGGATCATTTGAGGCCAGGAGTTCAAGACCAGCCTGGGCAACACAGCAAAACTTCGTTTCTAAAAATAAAAATAAACTAGTCAGGCATGGTGGCACACACCTGTATCCCCAGCTACTCAGGAGACTGAGGCAGAAGGGTTGCTTGAATCCAGGAGTTTGAGACTCCAGTGAACTATGTATGACTGCACCCCTGCACTCCAGGTGACAGAGCAAGACCCTGTCTCTAAAAAAATAAAAATAATAGGGGCATTATGTTTTACTTAAGTCACTGGCATATGGTTTTAAAAGCTTAAGTATACCTAGTTACAATCCTTAGAGCAGCATGTTTAAATTCTCTTTTTTCTCTTCAGAAAGATCTTCCAGAGAGCATCTCTTGTACCTTGTTCATAATGTACAATTTATCGGCATTTCTTTTCCTTTCTAAATGGCCAGGAGGGAAGAAGAGCTCCACCGCCACTATGTGCGGTTAGTAATGGCGCTTTTACTTGTCACTGTACAAAGCCTGTTAAATATTTACAACACAGACAGCAATATCTAGTCCTAAACACCCAGTTGTGAGTTTGAATTTTTTTAGAAATAAATCTATGACAAGTTTTCCCCAGCAAAATGCCAGAAGACTTTACTAACAGCTTCAAGAGACCCAGCGGGTCCAGAGGAGCAGTTATAGGCCATCTGGTGATTACTTATTATTATTTATACAGCACTGTAGATGTACACACAGATGTGTTATGAATCCACATACAGAGAGGCCCTAACAAGGGTTTCAGACAGAATGTGACTGCTGAGCAAGTCAATCTGCATTAAAGAAATACGCTAACCAGAGAGAGGGAATGTACTCGTGGTTTTTTAATGTGCTGTGTTAACTGGAAGACTTTGATAAAAGAATGAAAAATTCTGTATGATGTCAACATCTTTTAAGTCAACAACCTGGTTATATGTGGTTTTGCAAGGGTGGCAAAAGAAGGATAAATGAAGGACAGGCTCTCAGATCCAGACGGCACTTTATAAACTTAGCAGTTTGCAAAAGAGGGGACTAGGAAAGAACCCTTCTCCTAACTTAGGAATAACTAAGATACAAAGATACAGGATTTTTTTTTTTTTTCTAGCAGGAATGCTGTGAGAACAGTTTCTGGATACTCAGCTTCAAATATTAGGCTATATCCAAGGAAAACAAGAGTGAATAACTGGAAAATGCCACCTAAATTTCTTGGGGATAGCTCCAATTAGGTTCATACGGCCTTTTTTGGGAGGAGTAGTCTAGAGCAAGGATGCTTTCAGTCTACTAGATTCTTAGTAACGTCATAATAAATATAACATAAAAAAACTAAAATAACCAGCTACATGTTCCTAAGAGCAAGTGTCAAGAATGTCAGAGCTGATATTAAGAAAGGTGAGTTTAATTCCTGCTCTTAACATCTCTACATTTTTTTAAATCCTAGTGCCAATTTTGCCTACATGATATATAAGAGTGGTCTCTACTTCCATCACATGGTTACATTAAACTGCAGCATGTGCAGAGTGGACTGAAAGATACTGCAAAATCAACATATTACAAAAAATGAGGTTAGCAGTTGGCCTAATAGGGCATAATGCAGTGTATTTTCAGCTGTCTGACAGCATGCAGGCACTCTTACCAGATGGGAACTAAATGAATTATTGAATGAAATATGAATTATTAAATAAAAATTTGAATGTTTTTAAACTCTTGGCGGGGGTGAGGAAGAAAGGCTTATTTGTTTGCCTGAAATTGCCTTCACCTGTCGAAATATGTAAACATAGCATATACCACCACAAATGGCATTTACCTGTCAGAGCCACGGTTTCCCCTTGTAATTCTCCAATTCAAGATGCTTCCCTAATATTAAGAATTAGTAATCAGCACCAACTCATTCTTCCTTGCTTTTCTTTTGTGCGCATGCCAGGTAATAGGGAAACTTGCCAAAGGGATAGAATTAAAGATCCAGGGTCCCATAGTACCAGTATGGCCCATTTAATGGGAAGGCTGGGATAATAGGAATAATCTCTATAGATTTGTGTTATATAGGCAATAAAACATATACCTTTGCAGCATGCCAGCATTTAACCAATCATAGAAGCTATTTGTTGCCTCATATATTACAAAGCAATAGAGATTTAAGGGATAATGTTCATGGAGGCAGAGGATACGAAGCAATAAACAGCTTTGGAGGTTGGTTAAATGCCAAGTGAAGCCAGGACTACAACACCATAAACATTATTCCTATTATATGACAAGATAAGGAGGTAGAAGAAGCTGCCCTCAATCCCATCACAACTAGGGCTCCATCACTATTCTTGGCCTCAGAAAAGAAGAGCAGGCTCCGGAGGTCTATGAGTTAGTTACATGTTTCATGTCTCAGAAAGATATGAAGCGAATTTCAAACTGTACCTAAATGTCCTCTGGGAGAAGAAAAAAAGATCTGATGGTTGATATTTTCAGGGGAAAAAAAGAGTTAATAGCCCCTGAGGGTCACACTGGACACAGAAATAATCAAATAATTTTTTACTTAAAAGGACAGAATTGATACAGAGTAGTTATAACAGAAACCTTTCTCAATGGCTAATAATGGAAAGATACTAACTGTCCATGAGTAGTATCTCCTCAAAGGAAATGTGTTCCTATTCTTAAGGAAATAGACATTCTAAGAAATAAGCTGATATGACAGGCCTCTGCTCTAACACTTAATTACATGACCAGAGAATGACTTAAATCTGCATAATTTGGACTGCAAACTATTGTCATGTGCCTGAGAGGGAGGTATAGTAATATGGAATTTATTGATTCTTGGTAATAAAAATGGCAAAAAGCATCCAAAAGGTAAGTTATCTAACTGCATCCTCATGAAATAATATCTAAATTCAAGATTACTGACAGAGACATAGTATTTATTCCTGCTTCTACATCTAATGGAACAACTTTATAATCCACCTTCAAGTAAAAGTGTCCCCCTAAATATTAAAAACTTATAAGACTTCCTAGGTTCAGGACAAAATTATATTTCTATTATTTTAACTATAATGCAGAGACAAAGCCATTTTCATAGTCACAATGTTTTTAAATAGATGCTATCTATCTTATAAACATTTCAAAACCCCATACAACTCAAGCTCAACCATCCTCTGTCAATGTGGTATCTAGGGTACTGTTGCCTTAACAACAGTACCCCCAATCTCAGGAGGCAGCTCCATCAACTACTCCTGCTACTACATTCCATAGAGAGATATTAGGATGAATATTGCTTTCCCCGAGTTCCTCTTCATGAGGCTAATGAGGCCTCAAGAGAAACCAAGAGTCTCAACAGGAGAATAGGCTAAAAAACCTTATCACCTGTCTTCTTTTTTTTTTTTTTGAGTTGGAGTCTCACTCTGTCACCCAGACTGAAGTGCAGTGGCACACTCCCGGCCACCGCAGCCTCGACCTGCTGGGTTCCAGCATCCTTCTGCCTCAGCCTTCCAAGTAGCTGGAACTACAGGTGCGCGCTACCACGCCTGGCTAATTTTTGATTTATTGTAGAGATGAGACCAAGTTGCCCAAGCGGGTCTCGAACCCGTGGACTCAGGCAATCCACTTACCTCAGCCTCCCAAAACGCTGGGATTACAGGCTGACTCATCGAGCCCGGTTATCACCTGTCTTTTCAGATAAGAATGCAGACTGCACAAACTTCAGTAGCCATTTTTTTTTTTAAGTACATGCAGCATATTTAGAACTCAGCTGTGTCACATCAGACTTACTGTTGGGAAGTGGATCATGAACAGAATCCAAAAATAACAGCCATTAAAGACCTAGCAACCAAAACATGTTTACGTATCCATTGAAAGCCTGGTGGTTTTGATTATATAGTGGAGAGCATAATCCACTAGTCTATTTTAGGTGTGTTTTCCTTTCACCTTCCCTTACTATTAAGGCACAAGATGACTTCTGAGTTTAGGGGTGCATCAAATAAACTCTGGTCAGGGAACAGGTACTGAAATAATACAAGATTCTTATAGTTTCCTATATTTTTTTGTTTTTTAAGAATCAGTATTCTGAAGTATAACTGTGTTCATTCCTTTTTCCTCTATCGGGTAGAAGCCACCGCTTTTTGAGACTTCTAGGGTAGTAGGTTCTAAACCACGACTTGTAAAAATTGTCATGGTCCTTATTACCCCTCCTGGGACTTACATAGCCTTTTCATTATTCTACCATTTCTGGAATAAAGAATTTGAATCAGGCCAGGCTCGATGGCTCAGTCTGTAATCCCAGCACTTTGGGAGGTCGAGGCAAGTGGATTGCCTGAGCCTGCGGGTTTGAGACCAGTCCGGGCAACTTGATGAGACCTCATCTCATCTCTACAATAAATAAAAAATCAGCTGGGTGTGGTAGCGTGCTCCTGTAGTTCCGGCTACTTGGAAGGCTGACATGGAAGAATCTCCTGAGCCCAGCAGGTTGATGCTGTGGTGGCCGTGAGTGTGCTACTGCACTCCAGCCTGGGCGACAGAGTGAGACTCCAACTCAAAAAAAAAAAAAAAAAAGAATTTGAATCAACGACAAATGGATTAAATAGCTTGAGAGGCTCAAGGTGGCTCCAGGATGAAACCATTCTCAAGGGATATAAGAAAGTTAGATGACAGGCCAAGGGTAGTTCACTTTGCCAAATTTATCTTCTCTGCCAGATGTTCACTATTTCATATAACACAAAGCAATCACAGTAAATCTTGTAGAGATCCCACTCTAGAGTTATTTGTTACCAGATACTGGGAGAAACTTGGAAGAAGACTAAATATAATTTAAGAACTGTAATGTCACCTGACCATAAAGTTGTGACAAGAAAGGAGGTAAAGGGATGAAGCATGCTGCCTTCAAAGTCTTAAGTAGCAGCCTTCTAGCCTTTTTCTATGAAAAAAAGCTCATTTTTGTTTCTAGAGACAGTATCTTGCTCTGTCACCCAGCAGCAGTGGCACAATCATAGCTCACTGCAGCCTTGAACTCCTGGGTTCAGCCTCCTGAGTAGCTAGGAAAGTATGGCTGTACAACAACACACCCCGTTAATTTTTAATTTTTTTTGTAGAGGTGAGCTTTCACTATGTTGCCCAGGTTGATCTCAAACTCCTGGCCTGAAACAATCCTCCCACCTATGCTTCTCAAAGTGCTGGGCTTACAGGCATGAGACATGGCACCCAGACTGAAAGAAGTTTCTTTGTTTGTTTTGTTTTTTATGAGTTGGAGTCTCACTCCATTGTCCAGACTGGAGTGGAGTGCAGTGGCACGCTCCCAGCCACCGCAGCCTCGACCTGCTGGGCTCCGGCGATCCTTCTGCTCAGCCTTCCAAGTAGCTGGAACCACAGGCGCACGCTACCACGCCCGGCTAATTTTTTTGATTTATTGTAGAGATGAGGTCTCACCAAGTTGCCCAGGTGGGTCTCGAACCGGCGGTCTCAGGCAATCCACAAACCTCAGCCTCCCAAAGCGCGGGATTACAGGCTGAGCCACCGAGCCCGGCTGAAAGAAGTTTCTTGAATTAAATGAAGAAGGTATCAATGTTCCACATTCACCTTCCCACTGAGAAAAAAAAATGCTTTTAAAACCTAAACCAGAGATTATAATGAATCCTAATAACCAAAATATCAACAAACAATTCAGAAATGGGAGAAAGAAGTAGAAGAAAATGGCCTATGGTAAACAAAACCTAACCAAAGGAACTAGGAAGGAACCAAAGTAAAAAGTTCCTACTGGTTTCCTAACTCCAGTTAAAAACAAAAAAAAAGCAAAACAAAAACAAAGAAATAAACACAAATTTCATAAATCTGTTAAATCTCACAAATTTCAGAGGATACTACTCTTTTCTGATGAGATAGCCTGAAGAAATGCTATTTATATCTTCCTCAGAGAGCTTAAGAAATGTTTTTCTCATGTGTTCCTTTTTTTTTTGAGTTGGGCATCTCACTCCGTAACCCAGACTAGAGTGCAGTAGCATGATCATAGCTCACCACAGCTTCTATCTCCTGGGCTCAGGCAATCCTCCCTTCTTAGCCTCCTAAGTAGCTGGGACTATAGGTATGCACTACCATGCCCAGCTAATTTTGTTTTGCCCAGGATGGTCTCAAATTCCTGGGCTCAAGCAATCCTCCCACCTCGGCCTCCCAAAGTGCTGGGATTACAGTGTGAGATACCATGCCTGCCCTGTGTATTCCTTGTTTCCATAATGTAGTTGTGTTTTTTTTTTTAAGAAGTCTTTGTCTGGGTGGTTTTAAGCACACTGCATATAAGAGAAGTATAGGAGTTGAGTAGCTTAAACAATAACTGAAGAAAAACAGTGGTAAGTATGAGAAAAATAAATTTTCTCACCAAAAAAGTATATTTTTCTTTTTTTTTTTAAAGCAGGATTTATTGAGAGGACAGAAAAGCTCCCACAGCGGGAGGGGACCCAAAGGAGTTTCCCACATGTTTTTCAAGTAAAGAAGTTAAAAAGGTACCAGGTATCATTTATGAGAATCATACTACATAGTATTATCAAATTCACACACAAAAATGTGGAGGGATCATTTTTAGATATTCACCTTTATAAAGCTGTCTGAAAAGTGAAACATTTGCTGAATTTTTCTAGCCGGCTTCTATTGTAAAAAAAATAAAATACAAACCACATAGGGAAACATGCAGTCAATAATACAGCTGGAAACCTTGACAAGAAAGGAAATATGCCCTAGGATACTAAATATTGCAGAATACAATGGCTTTGTTGGTCTTTTCTGAAAATTTCAGCATTTATTGGAATTTGGAATCTTCCTTCCATCCTCTCCTTATCACCACCCCCATCTCATCTACCTCTCTAACTCTTAGGAATCTCTGAAAAAGATTATTTTTGTCTAAGTATTTACAATGTTTAATAGAACTAGTCTGCAATCTCATATACTACCAGTAAGTGTCAGTGAATAGTCACATGACATATTCCTAACTGAACAGAAACCCAAGCCTTTGGGTTCTATAAAATGAATTAATGAAGGCAAATTAAATTTCCTTTGTATTCCTTTCTTGATTCTTTGTGGAAGGAACATAGCAATGGGGGAAGATTCAGGAAGAAGAATTAAAAAGGTACAAATAAAAAAAAGAGGCAAATCTAACAAAATCACTTTATTTTAAAAAGTATATGATGAAAAATACCTAACATATAATGTAACATATGAATACAACTCTGTGGCAGTTGACACACAGAACAATGCATTTCATGGCATCAGATAGGGAAAATGTTTATGTAATGCTGTGAGATCTCAAGTTCTATGCTGAATTTGTCTTTCCTAGACAGATATCTGCCTTAGCAGCTAACAATGATTTTCTGGGTCAACCATAAAAAGAAACACTTTTTTCTGCTTATTTAAAAAATCCAAATCGATTCTGGCAAATTGGGGTTCACAATGGATGGGTACACTTAGCTGCCTCTCCAAATATGTTAAGCAGAATTTTATATCCACGCAGGTTGAAGAGAAAGATATTTCTAAACTTGCTTTGTATTTAGATGAATAGCTTTAGAAAGGAGGAGAAAGTGACATGTATTCTTCAACACTGTGTGTCGGGAAACAAACACCAGTAGAATAACAATATGGAAGAGAGCAAGGCAGATTTCATTACGGTAGAGTGCCTACACTTCCTCATAACTTGGATTTACACACTGCAAATCCTCTGATCTGATTACCTCCAGTGATCACGTAAAATACCGGCTTTAAACTCTTTGCCTTAGTGATAAAACAGCCACTTTGATTCACAACGAGACATTCACAATAAAGTATATTGTAAACGTACCTGTCCACAGCCTGGGGCATTGCACACAAACGGTCTGTCGTCTCCCATATTTCATATAGCAGAGCGGAGCTGAAGAGGGGAAGGTAGAGGGAAAAAGTTATGTTAAATACGCTGGAGGAAAAAAAAGTGCTTCAAAAATATCAAGCCTAGAAACAGGTGTTCCAAGAATGCCATCTATCAAAGTCGTAAACACAGGCTACTTTGGGGAGACCAGCTAGACAGGTGGCATATGATCTACAGTTCCTCGATTGAAACTTTTAATTAGAAAAATTTAGACCTTAATAGTCAAAGAATTTCAAACCTTTGCTAGATTTTCCATCTTTCTGCTAAAGTATATAACACATTTCTCCAATCTGCTGAATTACAACCAGTGCAGTTCCCTATGTCAATAAATTCACTGAACGCTCAATGCGGAAGCCATATTTCTGAACTAGAGAAGACCAAAATTTGTCATTTAATTAATTAAGGGATTATAGGAGGGGTGCTCCATTTTACAGGGCCATAATCTGGCTCCCTGGTGTATAAACTACGAGACTGTTGGCAAGGGCCGTTTATTCCAGATTATTGCCAAAGAAAACAAAGCACCCATCCTATTGGGCTACACGGGAAATGATTTTCATTAATAAAAAAATAAAAATAAAAACCTTCTCTTCCCACTGGGAGCCTCCTTCTCCCCCCACCAATCGTCTGTGGCAAATGGAGAAATATCGGTGCCCTTCCCCCCTCTGATTCTATTTATGGCTAGGTTTTTAAAAGCAGCAATAAAACAAATGTCGACTCTTTGGGGGTTTACTGGGTGAATATGTTCCGGCTGTTTGTGCTGCTCTCGGCCAGAGTTCTTGGGCTGCTCTGTTGCAGCCAACAGATGTGTGCTGCTGCAGGGGATAAAAGAAATGGCACTAAAAGGCATCATCATCCATCCCCTCTATTTCTCTGAAGACTTTAACAGGGTTTATACTGTTCTTTAAATTATTGAAACCAAACTCTCAAAATGTTGACTGCAATTCTTTGTCAAAGAACAATAATTCCAATCTGAATGTACAGGGAAAATTTCTCATATTCCAACTACGAATAAAAATAGAGATAGAGATGGCTCGAGATTAGAAATGCAAATCACAATAAAAAGATTCTAAAAGATGAATTGAGTTTTAGAAGAGTGGACAAGAAAAATGGGGTAGAGAGTAAAAACCGTCTTACAGAATAAACTCCTAAAGGACATTTAAAAATATCTTCCATAAGAGAGAAAGGTACACAGAAGAATATGAACAAGGGATGATAAGAAAGGAACTAATATTTGAATATGCCTAAAAATGACTTCAAAACTAGAGATAAACCAAAACGTCAGGGTAATCTGTCAAGCCTGAGTTAAAATAAAATGTTAACGTGCTATACTGAACCTATAATCGGTGCTTAAAACTCAGGTTAGCTAGATAACATCTCTCCTCCTCTCTTAAGATTCACACTGGGGATAGAAACTAGTATTTCTGGTTGTCTAATCAGTAATTCCACTAGTAATCGGTGTTTAACATTGTGGGGTGCCCCATAAAATAGAAAGGGCTTCTTGGTCATCTTTCAGTGTGATAGGAACATGGTCAGACTATGAAGGAAACCGATGCTGCAGCATTGCTGTAATGGAACAGAGCCTGTATGTACATACGTGTACACAGATTTATTTCACATTTAGCCAGGATAAATTGCTTCAATAAATTCTGTTCCTAGGAGAGACCAG
This sequence comes from Carlito syrichta, assembly GCF_000164805.1. NCBI lineage: Eukaryota > Metazoa > Chordata > Mammalia > Primates > Tarsiidae > Carlito > Carlito syrichta. The sequence continues at coordinate 147,025 of NW_007087599.1, read as the reverse complement.
CTCAAGCTGATGATTGGGTACTAGGAAATGAGAGCTTCATTCTTCTTCACAGAGCCCCAGGACAAGGGGGTTTTCTGGTTTGTTTGTTTTAAATACATGATGATTTTTTTAGTGCTTTCTGGAACTACAACATAATATAGAAAATAAATACAAGTAAATAAAAGTAAATAAATTCAAAGACAAGGGACATAATGGCTGAAAACACAGAGCATGTCTGGAAAGTAATTCATCTCTGGAAAAATTCCTAACTACTGTGCTAGAAATAATTTTACTTCCTCGTCAAAACCTGCTTTCCTAATATAATCACAACATGAGAATTTTATGTCAACAAGATCTTCTAACGTATTTTCAACCATGAAGTAAACTACAAGAGCCAGAGTAGATATAATACAAGAATCAGGCAGAATTCCTTACTTTTATCTTGGTTCTGTTACTTGGTGCTAAATTTCCTCATTTTTCTACCTATTTAGAGGAGGGAAAGAGTCTTGGCTAAAAAATGGGGCAGCACTGGCATAGAAAGTGATTAAACAAATTCTGGAATAGTTTCCCTCAAACCATAAAATTCAAATTTCAACTTGGCTTTGCACAATCACGTCACAATATGTGGCTTCCAAATTTTATTTAATGGCACCCTTACTAGGAAATAGAGATGAAAAATCATGACTTCCTAGGAGGAAAAAAGCAACAACAACAAAAAATCTTGGGGAAACAAGCATTAAAATCTAACAGAAGTATTTTCACCACTCTTAAATATTCAACTGACAGTCACTAACTAGGATTTCCTGCTTCCTTCCCAATTGGGCTGGCCTTTGTTTTATCATTTTCACCAAAGGAAGATCACAATAGGAGGAAGAAGACTGCTCTCTTCTTAAATACTCACAATGATTCCTAAATCATTCCCTCAATTTCTTGTCCCTTGTCATTTACATCGTTCTTGCTTTTAAAAAATTTCACCTTGAAGTGATTTTTTTTAATTAAATATTTAACAACAATAAGAATGATCTGTCTATCCCATTTATTTAAAAATCTAGCTAACATCTTATTTTAAAAAATTTCTCCTTCATTCCCAGTCTGCTGCATCAATTGCTACATATAAAGAATGCCACTGCTTATTTCTGACACTTAAAATAAATCTCTCATTATCAGCGAGGTCAAACTGATGTCATCTTAAAAACAAAAAGCAACACATTTCTGTAGTATAAACAGACTAAGACAAAAAGTGAAATATTGAATAACGATGCTGCCACTCACCAGAATTTAACTCACAGCTCATTTGTAACTACACTGCTTGACAAGCAGATCATGTGTCTGGGCATGGCACTCACTGTGTGTCATCCCCTTCGAGATCTATTCTTCAGGATGAAACACAAGCATTTTACAGAACTAAACAATAAATGACAGAAGAGGGATACACACATTAAGAAGCACTGCCGGGGGGAAGTGGGATGCTCTCAGAAAGGATCTTAGAACAGGAAAATAAAGATGCCAAGGTCTGCAGAAAGGGCTCATATACTCAAAGTCACCAGAATACAGAAATGATAAAAATTAGTATTTACTCAAAAAAGAAAGTTATTTAAATACTGGAGAGAAGTAAAGAAAACCCAAGGTTTAGAAAAAGACTTTTTAATAACAAGACCAGAAGTAGATCCCAAAAATGGTCAATGTGCAAGAAAATGGATTCTCTGTATATATAGTTACTCTATATCTATATTTATTTTAATAGAATGAGGATGAAGTCTGTCACTGAGGGCTACAAAATCAATTCTCTGAACCTGGTTGTAACATGATCATTTCTCTAGTAACCAACTGATGTTAAAAAGATGGCCCAACTCTAAGTAAGGAATAAAAGCCATATACAAACACACCCGGTGCCTGTCATTAGGTTCCTAATAACAAAAAGCAGACACTGCTAGTACAGAGAAGGACAATGTACCATAAGTATCAAACATTAATAAAAATCTAGAAGAGATTAAGACAAGCTATCATTTGCAGCCACAAAAAAGAACAAAATCATGTCCTTTGCAGCAACATGGATGCAGCTGGAGACCATCATCTAAACAAACTATCACAGAAACAAAAACCTGAATACTGCATGTTTTCACTCATAAGTGGACACTAAACATTGGAAATATGGAAACAAGGATAGGAACAACAGATGCTGGTCACTGCTAAAGGAGGGAGGGAGAGAGGGGAGATAAGGGACACCAAACCATCCATTGGTAATCCATCCCCACCCATTGGGTAGGGGAAGACTGGTCAGAAGCCCAAATCTCACCCTCACAAAATATACTTAAGTAGCAAATCCTCACATGTACTCCACAATTCTAAGATTCAAAAAAAGAAAATTTTAAAAGATTTGTATGATTAAAAAAAATTGTTGGGGGAAAAAGATTAGCTATCATTACTTCATTCAAAAAAACACTATCTTCAGGCCAGGTGCAGTGGCTCATGCCTGTAATTCCAGCACTTTGGGAGGCCGAGGCGCAAGGACTGCCTGAGCCCAGGGGTTTGAGACCAGTCTGGGCAACTTGGCAAGATCCTGACTCTACAATAAATCAAAAAATTAGCCGGGTGTGGTGGTGTGTGCCTATAGTTCCAGTGACTTGGAAGTCTGAGGTGGGAGAATCGCCTGAGCCCAGCAGGTTGAGGCTGCAGTAGTCATAAGTGTACCACTACACTCCAGTCTTGGCAACAGAGTGAGACTCCAACTCAAAAAAAAAAAAAAAAGAATGACAGCTAATTTACAAGTTCAATTAGTCAGAGGTTGATCAGTGTACATGGTCATTTATCAAATTCTTCTGCTAGCAACTCCAGAGTATAGACAAGAACGCAAAAAAGAGGGGTTAACAGTCTTGGTGAAAACTTTAACAAAGAAGAAGTATGAAATTAATAACTACAATTTCTAAATTCATTAATTCACCAAATATTTTATTCAGTGTCTACCATATACTCTAAGCCCCAGTAGTTCAACAGTAAATGAGACAGATAAGATTTCTGCCCTCATAAAGCTTACTTGCATTCTCAAAAGAAAAGACAAACAATAAGCAAGTAAAACAAATAATTTCAGATTAATAGCAGAAAATTGCTATTAAGCAAATGAAACGGTGATGTGTTAGTGACTGGAAGAGGGCAATTTTAGTTTCATGACTAAAAAGAAAATGGCTGCATCAAAGGGAGAGTAGGGTAGGATACAGAGATCTAGGTTAAAACTTCAGGAAGCCTTTCTCTTATAATAGTAGATGTCAATATGTATTGGTTTATATTTAGTAATTTTTTTTTTAATTCGGTCTCACTCTGTTGCTCAGGTTGGAGTGCAGTGGCATGATCATGGCTCACCGCAGTCTCGACTTCCTGGGCTCAGATGATCCTTCCACCTCACCCTCCCGAGTAGCAGGAACTAGAGGTGCATGCCACCATGCTCAGCTAATTTTTTTATTTTTTGCAGAGACGAGGTCTTGCTGTTGCCCAGGTCGAACTCCTGGGCACAAGCAATTTTCCTGCCTCAGCCTCCCAAAGTGTTAAAACTGATATTCAAGCTTACACTTAACTTCAAGTTTTTGGAGAAAATTGCTGGGTCCACAAAACATCTGCTATGCTGGTATTTAAGGCAATACATATTTAAGACATTTTAAATTCATATCTATGACTATTTTGTGCTTATGGCCCTTTATATGACAGCCAACCAATTCTATGCTTTTATCACCCAAATAATACGAAGGTCTATAGTTTTTATGAGGAGGGAGAAATGTGTAAAGTTAACCCTTAATCAAACCGTGAAAACCTTGGCCAGAGATGTTAAGTATATATTCAAGTACAAAGGAATGCCAATCAAATATGCAGCAGAAGGGGCACCTTTATATAATACTTTTGAGAGTACATATTTGCACAATCTTTCTGGAAATTAATTTGACAATATTTATATTAAATATCTTAAAATGTAGGTGAGTGGATTGCCTGAGCCCGCGGGTTCGAGACCCGCCTGGGCAGCGAGACCTCATCTCTACAATAAATCAAAAAATCAGCCGGGTGTGGTAGCGCATGCCTGTAATTCCGGCTACTCGGAAGGCTGAGGTGGAAGGATCACCGGAGCCCAGCAGGTCGAGGCTGCGGTGGCTGGGAGCGGCCACTGCCCTCCAGTCTGACGACAGAGTGAGACTCCAACTCAAAAAAAAAAAAAAAAAAAGGAGTCAAGGCGGGTTAAGGCTGGTCTGAATCCTAGTTACCTGTTCTTAAACACTACAAACAAGATACAAAAATGGATCCATCTTTGTTTTATGTTGTTTTTGGACTCATCTTTTTATAAACCCTGAAACTAGATGACAACTTGCATACTGTGTAATTATAACTGAATCGTGTATTTCCAACAATTTGACACATCCTTATTATATAATAAGCATATGTTATATATAGTTATTACATAAATAAATGTCCAGAAACATGAATTTCAGGGACTACAAGTTCTTGTAGTATCATTTTTGTCTGGGAAAATAATGTTCACAGTTTTAACATTAAGATATTTTACTATAATTATTTAAAATTCATAATCCAGTTACAGTATATATCAAGGGTTGGCAAGTTTCAACTCATGGGCCAAATGTAGCCTACTATCTATTTTTGTATGACCTGCAAACTAAGGATGGTTTTTATATTTCTGATTGTTGAAAAGTATTAAGAAAGAATATTCTGTGACATATGAAAATTATTTAAAATTCAAATTTCAGTGCTTATAAATAAAGTTTTATTAGAACATAGCCACACATTCATTTACGTATTATCTCTGGCTTCCTTTGTGTTAGAATGGCAGGGCCGAGTAGGTACAACACAGACTTTATGCCTGATAAACCTAACATATCATCTGGGTTTAATTTGCGAATTCCTGGTATGCATGTTAAAAATCGTTAATCAAACTACATAGTTAAGATATCACAACCAATGCCAGACCATCGCCACCATTGCCAGGCTATTGTGGCCAGTGCCTTGCTAAGCTATGGTGTGGCCATGTACTCTTTGAGCTATGGCCAGGCCATGCTTTCTTAAGCTTTGGCCCCCTCCCCTACCTCGAGGAGGTGAATCACCTCTCTCTCTCTAATTTAAACTATATTTCTAAATAAACTATATTTTCTAACCTAAAAAAACTACTTTCTAATTTAAAAAGATATACTAATTATGATGAATGGCATAATTTACATATTAATCTTTAACAAACTGTCTTATAATGTGACTATCCAAGTATTAATTTCTTTTTATTTGAATTTTCAAATTTTAAACATTAAGTTTTCTTTTTTCTTTTCTATCTTCATGAGAGACATGGTATCACTCTGCCTCCCAGGCTAGAGCACAGTGGAGCGATCACAGCTCACTGTAACCTCAAAATCCTGGGCTGGAGCAATCCTCTTGCCTCAGTGTTCGTGTACTCAGGACTACAGGCACATGGCACCATACCTGGCTAATTTTTATTTTTTGTAGAGATAAGGTTCTTTGCTATGTTTCCCAAGCTGGTCTTGAACTCCTAGCATCAATCCTCCTGCTATTTAAGCTAGGTTAATAGTTCTCATATCGGCCAGGCTCGGTGGCTCAGCCTGTAATCCCAGTACTTTGGGAGGCTGAGGTGAGTGGATTGCCTGAGCCCGTGGGTTCGTGACCTGCCTGGGCAACTTGGTGAGACCTCATCTCTACAATAAATCAAAACAAATTAGCCAGGTGTGGTAGCGCGTGCCTGTAGTTCCAGCCACTTGGAAGGCTGAGGCGGAAGGATCGCCGGAGACCAGCAGGTC
>NW_007087599.1:131821-141132 GCF_000164805.1 Carlito syrichta | reverse complement strand
CTAAAAAAAAAAAAAAAAAAAAATTTAAAAAAAAAAAAAAAAAAAAAAAAAAAAATATATATATATATATAAAGCACACATTTGTAGTTCTAGCTACTTAGGAGGCTGTGGTGGGACTATCACTAGATCCTAGGAGTATAAGGCTACTACAGTGAACTATGATCATGTCACTGCACTCCAGCTTGTCCAACAGAGTGAGACTGTCTCTTAAAAAAAAAAGGCCGGGTGCAGTGGCTCAGCCTATAATCCCAGCACTTTGGGAGGCCGAGGTGAGAGAATTGCCTGAACCCAGGGTACGAGATCAGCCTGGGCAACTTGGTGAGACCTTGTCTCTACAACAAATCAAAAAATAAGCCGGGTGTGGTAGTGCACACTTATAGTTCCAGCTTCTTGGAAGGCTGAGGTGGAAGGATCTCCTAAGCCCAGCAAGTCAAGGCCACGGTGGCCATGAGCATGCCACTGCACTCTAGCCTAGGCAACAGAGTGAGACTCCAACTCAAAAAAAAAAAAAAAAAAAAAAGGCCAGATGCAGTGGATCACACCTATAATCTCAGCACTTTGGGAGGTCCAGGCGAGAGGACTGCCTGAGCCCATGGGTTCCAGATCAGCCTGGGCAACTTGGCGAGACTGTCTCTCTACAATAAATCAAGAAAAATAGCCAGGCGTGGTGGGTGGGCCTGTAGTTTCAGCTACTTGGAAGTCTGACGTGGAAGGATTGCCTGAGCCCAGCAGGTCCAGGCTGTGGGGGCAATGAGCATGCTACTGCACTCTAGCCTGGGTGACAGAGTGAAACTCTGACTCAAAAAAAACCCAAAAAACAAAAAACCACCCTGGGTAATTCTGATACAAATTGTCAGTGGTCTACCATTTGAGAAGCACTAAGAATAGACAGCATAATTCCTTTTGTATTTCTATATGGAAAACAGCTGTATTTTTCAAATTTGGTGTTAAGATAGCTGTTCTCAAAGTGGGCTCCAGGAGTCCTTACAAATCTCTGAGACCCTTTCAGAGGGTTCAAGGGGGGCGGGGTTAAAAATCAGAGTAAAAGGTCAGAAGCGATGGCTCACACTTATAATCCCAGCACTTTGGGAGGTTGAGGTGAGAGGCTGCCTGAGCCCACAGGTTCGAGACCTCATCTCTACAATAAATCAAAAAATTAGCCAGGCATGGTGGCACATGCCTGTAGTTCCAGCTACTTGGAAGGCTGAAGCCAAAGGATCACCTGAGCCTAGCGGGTCAAGGTTGTGGTGGCCCTGAGCATGCCACTGTACTCCAGCCTGGGCGACAGAGTGAGACTCTGACTCAAAAAAAAAAAAAATCAGAGTAAAATAGCTATTTAAAGAGCAAGCTAGGCCAATGCATTTTAATGTAACAGTATTAAAAAGCTCACAGATGTTGTTTCAAATTCTATACTATGACTAACCTTTAAGAAACTCACTTTTCAGATGTTGGTATTGCAAAGGAGGCCATATATAATTATCCAAAGATTATCTTTCCTTTTTCTATTGCATATCTGTGTGACCTGTTTTCTTGATCTACTTAAACCAAAACAACCTATCTTAATATATTGAATGTAGAAGCAGATATGAGAATACAGCTGTTCCTTCAAGAGATTTGAAGCTCTTCTTCCCTTTTATTTATTTATTTATTTTTTGAGTCAGGGTCTCACTCTGTCTTCCAGGCTGGAGTGCAGTGGCATGTGTGTGACCATCACAGCTCATGGCAGCCTCAACCTCCTGGGCTCAGGCAATCCTTCCACCTCAGAATCCTGAGCAGCTGAGGATACAGGCTCGCAACCCCATACCTGGCTTTTTTTTTTGGTGAGGCGAGGTTTTGCTATGTTGCCCAGGCTGCTTAATTTTTTAAAACCATATAGTTTATTTATATTAACGTGTAATGGGTTTGTTATTACTTTAAAATTAATTTTTTAGCCAGGCTTGGTGGCTCAGCCTGTAATCCCGCACATTTGGGAGGCTGAGGTGAGTGGATTGCCTGAGCCGCGGGTTCGAGACCCGCCTGGGCAGCGAGACCTCATCTCTACAATAAATCAAAAAATCAGCTGGGTGTGGTAGCGCATACCTGTAATTCTGGCTACTTGGAAGGCTGAGGCGGAAGGATTGCCGGAGCCCAGCAGGTCGAGGCTGTGGCCACTGCACTCCAGTCTGGGCGACAGAGTGAGACTTCAACTCAAAAACAAAACAAAAAATTAATTTTTTAAAACGTATCTTCTAGCCGGGCTCGGTGGCTCAGCCTGTAATCCTGCACCTTTGGGAGGCTGAGGTGAGTGGATTGCCTGAGCCCGCAGGTTGGTGACCCGCCTGGGCAACTTGGCAAGACCTCATCTCTACAATAAATCAAAAAAATAAGCCGGGCGTGGTAGCGCACGCCTGTAGTTCCAGCTACTTGGAAGGCTGAGGCGGAAGGATCGCCGGAGCACAGCAGGTCCAGGCTGTGGTGGCCGGAAGTGGTCACTGCACTCCAGTCTGGGCGACAGAGTGAGACTCCAACTCAAAAAAGAAAAAGAAAAAAAAAAAGTATCTTCTAATTTCTAGTATGTTAAATAATAACAGATATAATCCATATAAACAAACGTTCTTTGGAGTCCTCAATAATTTTGAGACCAAAAAGTTTGAGACCCACTGTTTTAGAAAACACACAAACAGTAAAGTGCCCTAGATTAATCAATCAAACAGAAGGTTGAAATTAATTTCTGGATTTCAAGCTCAGACATGCAGAAACAGGTTTCAAAAGGAGAAGCCAGCTTAAATAGACCAAATAGTTTTGCAGCAAATGACTAAAAACAGATGGGGGTGAGAATTAGGCTGAATCATAAGTTAAGCAACACACGGTCAAAGCTTAGAACCTATCAGGAAGCAGCTTTATATAGGCAACTACTTGAAGTTTTTTAAGGCTCTCCAGGCTTTCAGAGGACTCAAGGAACTATTTTGAGCTATCTCCAGAAAGGTTAATAAAGCAAAAACAAAGAAGCAACAACTTGCTAAAGTGACAGCAGGAAGCAAAGTTAGAAATAACTAGAGAAAATATATTATCTAAATTTGGCCACAATGTTCATTTTAGAAGTAGGAAAACTCTTGAAAATTGGTAGGATATCAAACACGAAGTTGTGTTTGTTTTTTTCTGCTCGTTTTCAGACAAAGTATAATCCCTAAAACAATAAACCAATAGCAATCAACCCTAAAACATTGGTCTTTAAGAATCAATTCAAAACTTTCATGGGCTTAATTTAAACTGGCTTCAAACAACAACAAAAACAAACCTGACAGACTATTAAACCCCAGTATGAGACTGGTACAAGGTAAGAAAACAGCTGCACTATCCCACAATGAAAATCATGAAGATAGACGCTCTCAAGAAAAAAGACCTATTTTCTAAGTCTGTCCACACATTTGCAACACAGTCATCTATTGGGGGGTATTCCAATGCTCACTGATTGATGCTCATCAGACCCAAACATAGATTTGTAAAGTATCAGCAAACTACTGTTTGATCAAAACTTTAAAAAATAAGTTAAAGAAAATGGTGCTATAGGGGTCATGTTGGTACCAATAAAGCTTCCCAATAAAGCTTTATTAACCTTGAAAAAATAAAATAAAATAAAATAAAACCAACATGGCCTATAATCCCAGCACTTTGGGAGGCTGAGGTGAGAGAATTGCTTAAGCCTAGGTGTTCGAGACCAGACTGGGAAGCTTGGCAAGACCTCATTTCTACAATCAAACAAAAAATTAGCAGGGCATGGTGGCTCACATCTGTAGTTCCAGTTATTTGGAAGGCTGAGGCAGAAGGATCGCCTGAGCCCAGCAGGTCAAGGCTGCAGTGGCTGTGACCATGCCACTGCACTTTAGCCTGGGCGACAGAGTGAGACTCCAACTCAAAAAAAAAAAAAAAAAAAAAAAAACCCCACAAAATAGTGTTATTCAAATTTCCCGAAGCTTAAATATTACTGGCAAGAAACTTGGTACCAAGATGAATCATTACAGCAATCATATATTCAGTAAGTTATCCTGATTTTATAATACAATATATAATAATATAATAATTTATATTATAAGAAGTCAGAAGTCAGGCGGTGTACTCTTCCCTCCTGTCCTCTTTCCGCGCCATCATGGTATGCATGAATGTCCTGGCTGATGGTCTTAAGAGCATAAACAGTGCCAAAAAGAAAGGCAAATGCCAGGTTCTTACCAGATCGTGCTCCAAAGTCATTGTTTGGTTTCTAACTGTGATGATGAAGCATGGCTACATTGGCAAATTTGAAATCATTGATGATCACAGAGCTGAAAAAATTGTGAACCTCACAGGCAGGTTAAAAAAGTATAGCATGATCAGCCCCAGATTTGATGTGCAACTCAAAGGTCTAGAAAAGTGGCAGAATAATCTGCTTCCATTCCGCCAGTTTGATTTCATTGTACTGACAACCTCAGCTGACATCATGTATCACAAAGAAGCAAGATGGAAACACACAGGAGGGAAAATCCTGGGCTTCTTTTTTTAGGGATGTAATGCATATGTATAAATAAAAAGCCTCAGTGGAAAAAAAAAGTCAGGCATATTCCTATTTCAAAAATAATAGCTATTTTTTAACTTGAAAAAATGTAGCTGGGAGCAGTGGCTCATGCCTGTAATCCCAGCACTTTGGGAAGCAAAGGTGAGAGGACTGCCTAACTCCAAGGGTTCAAGATCCAGCCTGGGTAACGTGGTGAGACCTCATCTCTACAGTAAATCAAAAATTAGCCGGGTGTGGTGGCACATACCTGTGGTTCCAGCTACTTGGAAGGCTGAGGTGAAAGGATAGCCTGAGCCCAGCAGTTCAAGGCTGCAGTGACCATGAGCATGCCACTGCACTCCAGTCTGGGTGATAGAGTGAGACTCTGACTCAAAAAAAAATGTATTTTTTCCTACAGCATGGTAAGCTTTAAACCCCAAATAAAATGTGACTAGTTTAGCACATAAATCTTCCCTATCCACTAGTCAGGAAGAAGCGTTTTGCCAGATCAGAAGATAACAGTAAGCAATTCCACTCAAAGAAAGCAAGCTGGGTTTTGTGAGAAGGTGGGGTTGTGGCAAAACACTGTTACCACAGAGTCTCAAACCACAAGCTCATGAAATGACTTTCTAAGCTAAATCTTGGCTCCCATTTGACTTTCATAAATAGACTTTCATGATATTTACTAAGGAGAAGTCAGTATTAAACAGTAAAGAGAGACTTTTGCACAGTCTAGTTTCAATGTACAAGAACATTTAGGATTAAAATCACCAAAAGGCCGGGCACGGTGGCTCCCGCCTATAATCCCAGCACTTTGGGAGACCAAGGTGAGAGGACTGCCTGAGCCCACGGGTTCAAGACCAGCCTGAGCAACTTGGTGAGACTTCATCTCTACAATAAATCAAAAAAATTAGCAGGGCATGGTGGCCCACGTCTGTAGTTCCAGCTACTTGGAAGGCTAAGGCAGAAGGATCACCTGAGCCTAGCAGGTTGAAGCTTCAGTGGCCTGAGTGTGCCACTGTGCTCCAGCCTGGGTGACAGAGTGAGACTCCAACTCAAATAAATTAAAATTTTAAAAAAGGGTAACCCCCTCAGGTCCACTCCCACTGTGGGAGCTTTTCTGTCTTTTCAATAAATCCTGCTTTCTAAAAAAAATTACCAAAAGATGAGAAGAAGCTAAAAAGTGAAATCATGAGTTTGTAACGAGTTTTGTTCTAAATGCTTATGTATTCTTAATATCCTTTATAAGACTACTACTACACACACTGGGTCTGGTGCCTCATGCCTATAACCCCAGCACTTTGGGAGGTGGAGGAGAGAGGATTGCCTGAGCCCATGGGCTCGAGACCAGCCTAAGCAACATGGCAAGACCTCTTCTCTACAATAAAAATTAAAAAGTTAGCTGGGCGTGGTGGCACATGGTTCCAGCTACTTGGAAAGCTGAGGCGGAAGGATCGTCTGAGCCTAGCAGGTCAAGGTTGTGATGGCCGTAAGTGTGCCACTGCACTCCAGACTGGGTGACAGAGTGAGACTCTGATTCAAAAAGAAAAAGAAAAAAAGACTACTACACTAACTCACGGTTGCTTTGGTTGGGAACCTTTCCTAAATATCTGCCTACAAATTTTTAAAAGCTTATCTTTTATACAGCCCTTCCTGAATTTTAACACTCATCCTACATCTTCAAGAAAGCTATGCAGCAAACGCTTTCTTTTCTTTCTTTCTTTTTAAGTTGGAGTCTCAATCCATTGCCTAGGCTGGAGTGCAGTGGCACTCTCACAGCCACCCCTGCACCGACCTGCTGGGCTCCAGCGATCCTTCAGCCTCAGTGTTCCAAGTAGCCAGAACTACAGGCATGCGCTACCATGCCCAGCTAATTTTTTATTTATTGTAGAGACGAGGTCTTGCCAAGTTGCCCGGGCTGGTCTCAAACCTGTGGACTCAGGCAATCCACTTGCCTCGGACTCCCAAAGTGCTGGGATTATAGGCTGAGCCACTGAGCCCAGCCAGCAAATGCTTTCAAAACTGAACTGAATTTTGCTTCACTGTGTACAGTCGGTATATTATTCAAAAGAAAAAAAAAGTTTCTAAACAAAAGGACAAACAAGAGAAAGGAAGGAAGCAAATACTATGATTTAACAGGAAAAAAACCAACATTCTTTCAACACAAAAGTATCCACCAGGGAAATGTTAAGGAGAAAATGTCATGATAAAATACTTTTAAGGCATGAAATGACCCCAATCCAAAATATTTGTTGTTGTTGATTTTTGTTTTGTTTTTAACTCAAAGGAGTTATTATTTCTCATCATTTATATTCCTTACTTTGGTTTATCCATTCCCATTGGGTCAATAGAAGCATTTCAATTTCATTTTCTTTACAGTCTATTTTTCTTCCTGATCCTTCAATAGTAAGTTCCTTGATCTGAGCTCCTATTTACAAATGTTTGGCATAGAAAGGACCTTGAGGGGTCATCAAGTCCATTCTGCTTTCCAGGAGAATTCATAACTAATAGTATCAGATAGATGAGAAAGTATCAAAAGAAAAAGCATTCTGTCCCTGCCTAGTAGCATGCAACTTTAATCTACACAAACACTTCCATTCACAATTTGAAATTTTTAAAAAATGAAAGTAAAAATTAAAACCCCAAAAGAGGAAGGTACTTTAAAAATGCATTTATCAGCTAAAATTGCTCAAACATAAATTCAACTGTCAGGTCTAAAATTAACACACAGGAAAGTTGTTGGCTGCCAATATAGTCTTTAGTCTCTAGAGATGTCTTCTGATGTTCTATCTGGTTTATAGTGCCATTCCCCCACAGCACACAGCCTGGCAAACTTAGACTACCATACCAATAAACTGCAATTATAAATGGCAATTTTATGTGCGTTTGTATTTATAGTTGATGTAGGTTTTTATTCCAAACAGAAAATGAAAAGTTAGGTGTAAATTGGAGATGTCAATATTATGGGGAAGTTACAATACAACTGTTCTATGAGCAGTTTAATTCTTTAATTTCTAACTTAAAATGTTCAGGGAATGAAATTTCTTCCTAAGAGTTTCCAAAACAAAATTTAATATAATGTCAAAAACCTTGCAACTTAACGTTACTATATTGTAAACACACACAAAAACAAAAAACCCTGCAACTATGAAGAAACACCGTTAATTGTTCTGTAATTATTTTTTTAAATGGCGGGAAAATAACATAACTTTTTAAAATATAGGACAGGGGAGGTAGAGTACAGAAACTATAGACTGGCAAAATAGATATTATTTACCATAAATATTTTGAAATAAATTATTAAATAGATCATTTATGCACCACTGGCAAGTTACAGAGTGACCTACAAACACCAGCATAAGTTAGAAAACAGTAAGTAATATTTAACGTCTTTTGATCCTAGTCTAGAAGTTCAGAAATGTCAGAGAATATGTTGTATTCGGATTTCAACAGGATACCTCTTGATATTTAGTAGAAAATAAAGATTAAATGATATAAAACAGGTGGAACTCATAATAGAATTTTATCCAAAATGTTGACTAATGGATTGATGTTAACATGATGGTCTACTGATGTTGTATAGCATAGCTCCATCCTTTATTCATGTTTACCAGTGCCCTTAAGTGAAAACACATTCCACAAAAATAAATAAGTAAAAACAGGGATTATGTTGATCAAATGTATCAATAATACGGGCCAGGCATGGTGCCTCACACCTGTAATCCCAGCACTTTGAGAGGCTGAGATGGGAAGACAAGTTGAGGCCAGGAGTTCAAGACCAGCCTGGGCAACATACCAAGAACTCGTCTCTACAAAAAATTTAAAAATTAGATGAGTGTGGTGGTGAGTGCCTGTGGTCCCAGCTACTCGGGAGGCTGAGGTGGGGAGATTGGCTTGCACTTAAGAGGCTGAGGCTGCAGCGAGCTAAACATATCACTGCACTCCAGCCTAGGCAACAAAGTGAGACTCTGCCTCTTAAAAAAATTAAAAATAAAATAATTTTTTTAAATGTACAATACAAAGATATAAGAAATGGTCAAGAGGCTAAATAACATTATCAAGTTAAATAATAAACCAAATTAACAATATGATAATTACAAGGATAAAGTTCTCAATTAAAAAACCAACTACACCAATTAATGTGATCTTAGGCTTTAAGAACAGAGATATAGAGTACAGTAAAATAGTAGCCATGCTCCCCCCTGTAGCTTGTACTAAATAGAGTGTATCTGAGATGTTCCGATTTAGATAAAGAGCTGTAAACACTCAGGCAACTAAGGTGATGAAGAGTCTGAACTTTATTTTAAAATGTCATTTAAGAAACAGCTGAAGCCGGGCTCGGTGGCTCAGCCTGTAATCCCGTGCCTTTGGGAGGCTGAGGTGAGTGGATTGCCTGAGTCCGCGGGTTCGAGACCCGCCCGGGCAGCGAGACCTCATCTCTACAGTAAAATCAAAAAATTAGCCGGGCGTGGTAGCGCGCGCCTGTAATTCCGGCTACTCGGAAGGCTGAGGTGGAAGGATTGCCGGAGCCCAGCAGCTCGAGGCTGCGGTGGCCGGGAGCAGCCACTGCACTCCAGTCTGGGCGACTGAGTGAGACTCCAACTCAAAAAAAAAAAGCTGGGCTCGGTGGCTCAGCCTGTAATCCCGCGCCTTTGGGAGGCTGAGGTGAATGGACTACCTGAGCCCGTGGGTTCGAGACCCGCCTGGGCAGCGAGACTTCATCTCTACAATAAATCAAAAATTAGCCGGGCGTGGTAGTGCGCACCTGTAATTCCGGCGATCCTTCTGCCTCAGCCCAGCAGGT
>NW_007087599.1:126863-131801 GCF_000164805.1 Carlito syrichta | reverse complement strand
AAAAAAAAAAAAAAAAAAAAAGAAAAAGAAAAAAACCAGCTGAAAAAACTTGGGATATTTACCCCAGAAAGAGATACCTTAATGATACATAAGTGTCATCAAATATCTGAAGACTACCATGTAACAGGAATTAAGTTTATTTATTGTGGCTTCAGATGACAGAACTAAAGCTCCAGTACAATGGAAAGAATGCTCTAAACACAGAGTTCCAGCAATGGAACAGGGTATCTGTGAAGTGGGAACGTCTTCCTTAAGGTATTCAAAAGTTAAAAGATCAACCATTAGGAATACCAAATTGTGTTTTCACATATCATGAATATATCTGATCCCCCCCAAAAAAGCCTCTTAGGGGAAACCAACATTTAAAAATGAGTAAATGTCAAAGAAGCTTAAAAATTGTTCCCTTTAACTTTTTTTTTTTTTTTTTTTTTTTGAGTTGGAGTCTCACTCTGTCACCCAGGCTAGAGTGCAGTGGCATGATCACGGCCACCACAATCTCAAACCTGCTGGGCTCAGGTTATCCTTCTGTCTCAGCCTTCCAAGTAGCTGGAACTACAGGCACACGTTACCACGCCTGGCTAATTTTTTTATTTATTGTAGAGATGAAGGTTCACCAAGTTGCCGGAGCTTGTCTTGAACCCATGGGCTCAGGCAATCCTTTCACCTCGGTCTCCCAAAGCACTGGGATTATAGGTGTGAGTCACAGCGCCTGGCATCATACTTTTAAAGAGAAGGCTAGCTGGACTTGGTGGCTCAGCCTGTAATCCCGTGCCTTGGGAGGCTGAGGTGAGTGGATTGCCTGAGCCTGCGGGTTCGAGACCAGCCCGGGCAACTTGGTGAGACCTCATCTCTACAATAAATCAAAAAATTAGCCGGGTGTGGTGGTGCAAGTCTGTAGTTCTGGCTACTCGGAAGGCTGAGGTGGAAGGATCGCTGGAGCCCAGAAGGTTGACGCTGGAGTGGCTGACAGCGTGCAACTGCACTCCAGCCTGGGCAACGGAGTGAGACTCCAACTCAAAAAAAAAAAAAAAAAAAAAGAGAGAGAGAGAGAGAGAAGACTTTTTCATGAACTCCAAAACCATATCATTTTCAGAGAAACCAAATATAAAAGAAATTAATGCTTTTTCTTTTTACATGAATGTTGCATTTGCTTTTCTCAAAGAAACAACATCTGCACCTTAACTTCAGTACCTTTATCAAGGGATAAGGGACAATTATATGCCAGCCTGCCAACTAGTCTCAAGAAGAGAGCGGTCTTTATTAGACATCTGCATGGAGTGCTATTTGCTCCACCTAAAACTTCCCTGCAAGGAGAAGGCTCCTCCTTATCATACGTGGATAGGAGGCTGCTGAAACACTGACTCCCTCCCACTACAGCATAGTAATAACTCAGTCTTGACATGCACAAAACAGTAACTTCTGAGAACTTCAGAGCAGCTGTGTTCAGGCAGAGCCAGTGACTTTATTCGAGGTAAAGTACTAGCTGAAAGTTGAAAAAAACAATTTGCATTTGGAGCTGGAAGTGAGGAAAGAGACTAAGATACAATAAAAGGAGCTATTGACATTTTAAAGCCTCAGTAAACAAAGGTGTTTAAAAATTACAACACTGAAACTACCACAGGTGTAAACTTTGATCCACAAGTTGAAAGATGAGCAGTGTTATCACTCTCTAGCTTTCTGCTAGATGGTAACACTAGTGAGAAAAAAGTAATCTTGCATTTAATAGTGCCCGAGTCAAAGCCAAACAGAAAGACCAAAACAAGGGTATTTTTTTGTGTTGATGCCAGGCAAGCTGAAAACGTTCTAAATGTCCAATAGCAATGCTCTTAATGTGAAATACTAGAACCCAGCTCCGTTGTTAATGCTAAAGGTCAGTAATGAATTAGTCTCAATGTGCTGTAGGGGTAGCTCCCTGACCAGGAAGAAAAGCTTCAACTGGCTGCTGAAAACCAAAGGTTAATACAAAACTACACACTCTTGTATCTCTTTATAGAATAGCTTTACTAGTATTTCAGACATTGTGTCACTTCTCAAAAGTAAAGGAGAAGAGGAGGAATGTAAAAGAAAAATCTTTATAATAGTCAAGAAATTTTTAGTTGACTTTATTATACAATTCATTATTAAATGACACACAACTATTAAACAAAGGGCAAAGGCCTGTCCCTTTTCTGTACAGAATTAAGAACAAACTGGTAAGACTACTTAGTAGAGCTGCCAAACTTTTCTTCAGCTTCTTTGCTTTCAGACATGCAACATTTCGCAATAGCCTCCATTTACCTTACATCCTCCATGTTTAAGCACAAACTGTATTTGATTTCAACCCTTGGCCTAAGATATTATAACATATCTTTAGTTTTTGAGTCTGCACACAAAGGAATAAACTGAAATTTTTTCACTTTTCTGAAATATGTTATCTACAGCATTTAAAAATATATAATATAAGCTCACTAAAACTAACTGCAGCTACCCGTTTAAAAACTCTTCTTGACTGAGTCTGGAAGACACATTTGACTTGTCCTCACTTTAATATATGTGTGCTTGGACTGCCTACAAAAACTGATGTCTCTACAAGAATTACACTACTGCAAAAACTTTAAACACAGCAATCATGTGACGCTGCTGAGAACACTGCACACTCCCACAATCCTACACTGAATATGACACGACCCCCAGAGATACTAAAACACCCTCTGTTAAGTAGAAAACAAACTTTTAAAGTTAGGAAAGTAGCAACGCGGGAATCTGGGTAGGAGGTGTCCTGGATAGTAAACACGACAGTCAGAGAACATAACAAGCAATTCAGAACAACATATAGGTCCCCATGGGGCTCCAACTTGGACTGCTGAAGTCCCAAGTTCATATCCCTGTGTTTGGGAAGGGGAGGAGAGGGAGAAAGGAAATCAGAGCAGTGATGAAAATGATCTATTTTTCTCCCGGTCTACCCCCACCCCAGCATTCTTGCAGGCTGGTCACTAGTGGGGGTGCCATATCCAACAGAATCCCTAAATCAATATCCCAGCCTCCTTCGGATACCTAGGCTAAAGACCTGCACGGACCAGCCGGTTCCTTCCGAATGCCTCCCTTAACCCTCTCGACTCTCAGGCCCTTCCCAAGGCCATGCCTTCTCGCGACGGAGTCCAGCAGTGCTGTCCTCCTAAACTCCTTCACTTCATTTTCCAAATCATATTTCCTCTCTGATATCGTGACCCTGATATTTTTTTTATTATTCAATCGAAATGCTACAAGCCTCATTTCCAGTGATCTACCCCTATATATCTTTCCGGTCAAACCCAAGGCATGTTCTGTCACCTGATCAAGACCCTGGTTCTCAACTACTCCCTACCTCCTGCCTATTACCCCTGCCTTTCCAGTGCCAAGCCCCTAAACCCACACTTTGGGAATCCCAGGTCTTCAAACGAGTTTAGTATCTCTCCTCTTTCTCCCATTCCATGACCCTTCCATTAGGCTCTAACAGAGTACCCTTCCCTCAGGAGTCAGTTCTCCTCTTCTTGCCACGCCCTGTGGCCCCCGGGGCTACTTACCCCAAGTTCTCCCCACACTTCAGGCCTCTGGCCCCGCCTTCCCCCAAAGGAAGGAGGCGGGAGTAGGGAGAGAAGAGGGGCGGCACTCGGCAAGGAAAAACTGATCTCCCATTAGCGTTCACGCCGCCAATCGAGGCTTCCTTCTCTCCCATTGGTCGACCGTAGCCCATGTCCCACCCTCTTCCTCAGACAGGGCCCGGCCACCGCCTCAGCGCCCCCGTCCAACACAGACTGGGAGGGGAGACCCCGGCCCGGGACGGTGAGACTGGCCGGAGTTGAAGAGGAGACTCCCGTCAGATCACAAACTAGCTAATATTAACAGGACTCACCCGCTGGTAGCTCCGTCGCCTCCCGCCCGCCCGCGCTGTGTCCCACAATCTGTCTCCAGCTCCTTCTTTCCCCCCCTCGGCGGAGCAGATACTTTCCTCCCGTCCGACCAGGCGCGCTAACATCTCGCGAGAAGTCGAGGAGGGGGGAAGGGCGAGACCCGTGGGGGCTGAGTTGGAAACCGGCCGAGGGGCGGGGCTCCGGAAAAAGAAGAGGCCGGTCTTACTGTGGGCAGGGCTGGGAAGGGAGGCAGAGCCAGGGATGTACACACAGATCACACGTGCTCGGCTGAAGGATCTAGGGGGGAAAAGGAGGAGACAGATCTTTACAGGTGCCTCCAGTGGTGGAGATCCTGAAGGTGAAACAGTTGTTCTAGGGAATGAGATTATCTCAAAGGAGTGTGCTTTAAAAACAAGACAATATTGTACTTCAATAAAGTTGTTAAAAAAAAAAAAAGCGAGAGGCATGTGTGTGAAACGGGAAGCCCAGGCAGGTGAATTCAGTGTTCCAGACGGGTGAGTAGCTGTGTTTTCTTTTTTACACTCAGAGTACCATCACTGTGGCCATGATCTCTGCTGTGTGTGTGACTGTATGGGGTGTGGATGTAGAGAAGGTGGTGGTAAGGTTCAACCCCAGGAACTGGTTACTTTTTAAAAAAATGTACAGGTTGCTTCTACTGTCCTCCAAAATCATCGCTTCCTTAAGGGCAAAGTAATTTCAAATGCCTTTGGCCCTAGAACAAGAGTCCATGTATTGGACAGAGCAGTCCACCTGCACAGTCATTCCAACACGACCATTTTACTAGCCCTATGGCCTTGGGTGAGAAGCTTCTCTGAGTCTCTGTACAAGGGGTCTAGCAGTCTCATTTTATTCAGTTGTAATGATCAAATGAGATACATGAACCTGGGGATTTTTAAAACTCACTATATTTATTATTCAGCAAGTATTTTCACAAAATTTAACATGACATACTAAGCATAGAGAAGTGCAGACAGACTAGGTCCTTGCTCATGTAGAATTTTTTTTTTTTTTTTTAAGTTGGAGTCTCACTCTGTCACCCAGGCTGAAG
>NW_007087599.1:124308-126718 GCF_000164805.1 Carlito syrichta | reverse complement strand
TCCACTCACCTCAGCCTCTCAAAGGCACGGGATTACAGGCTGAGCCACCGAGCCCGGCATCAGGTAGAATTTATATTTTAGTGGGGAGGGGGAGACAAATATTTCAAATAGTGAAGAGTGCTTCAGAGTAGTAAGACAAAGAGTGACTAGTAAAGAAACTACTCCTAGCCGGACTCAGTGGCTCAGCCTGTAATCCCTGGACTTTGAGAGGCTGAGGTGAGTGGATTGCCTGCGCCCGCGGGGTTCGAGACCCGCCTGGGCAACTTGGTGAGACCTCATCTCTACAATAAATCAGAAACTTAGCCGGGCGTGGTAGCGTGTGCCTGTAGTTCCAGCTACTTGGAAGGTGGAGGTAGAAGGATCGCCGGAGCCCAGCAGGTCGAGGCTGCAGTGGCCGGGAGTGGACCACTGCACTCCAGTCTGGGCGACGGAGTGAGACTCCAACTCAAAAATAAAAAAGAGACTACTCCTAGTGTTGAGAGAGAAGGCCTCTTTGAGGAAGTCATATTTAAACTAAGAGTTGAGTTATGACAAGACAGCCTTGGGAAGATTTGGGGGGAAACATCAAATGCAAAATCTGTATTCAAAAGTGTATCATATGGTTAAGATGGTAAATTTGATATTGTGTGTTTTTTACCACAATTAAAAACTTCAAAAAAAATTTCACAGATGAGCTGGGTGTGGTGGTGCAAGCCTGTATTTCCAGCTACTTGGAAGGCTGAGGTGGAAAGATCACCTGAACCCAGCAGGTGAAGAGCGTGTCACTGCACTTCAACCTGGGTGACAAAGCAAGACTCCGACTCAAAAAAAAAAAAATTGGGCAACCCCTTCAGGTCCTCTTCCACTGTGGGAGCTTTTCTGTTCTTTCAATAAATCCTGCTTTTTCAAAAAAAAAGATGAGATTATCTTTACTAGGATATATCACAAAACAATATCTTATTGAAGAGCATAGATAGTTTGATTTGTGTATATCTGTTGTGTTTATTAAATACTTGTTATTTTAAATTTTAACAAAATTTTTTTTCTTTTCTTTTGAGTCGGAATCTCACTTGTCGCCCAGCTGAAGTGCAGTAGCATGCTGCTCACGGCCACCACAACCTTGACCTGCTGGGCTCAGGCGATCCTTCCACCTCAGCCTTCCAAGTAGCTGGGACCACAGGCCTATGCTCCCATGCCCAGCTAATTTTTTTTTTAAATTATTATTATTTTTTGAGTTGGAGTCTCACTCTGTCGCCCAGACTGGAGTGCAGTGGCCGCTCCTGGCCACCACAGCCTCGACCTGCTGGGCTCTGGCGATCCTTCCACCTCAGCCTTCCAAGTAGCTGGAACTACAGGTGCGCGCTACCACGCCCGGCTAATTTTTTGATTTATTGTAGAGATGAGGTCTCGCCTGCCCAGGCAGATCTCAAACCCGTGGGCTCAGGCAATCCACTCACCTCAGCCTCCCAAAGCACGGGATTACAGGCTGAGCCACCAAGCCCGGCTCCAGCTAATTTTTTTATTGATTGTAGAGATGAGGTCTCGCCATGTTGTCCAGGCTGGTCTCAAACCTGTGGGCTTAGGCAATCCTCTCCTCTCGCTTCTGCCTCCCAAGGTGCTGAGATTACAGGCATGAGCTACCATGCCCAGCCAAAATTTAACAAATTTTAAGGAGAGTTAACATAAAATATTACCTATGGCATCGCTGTTCTCTCCTTTTGCAGCTTCATGTTACTCAGCTTTCTGAACTTTCTGCCTAGCATCTCATCTTCCCTCACGGCACCCTCTGAGAGGTGGGAAGAATCCAGGTGACTTCTCCCTAGGTGGGAGAATCAGAGGCATAGAATCACATTCATCCCTGTGAAGTGAGAAAAGTTAAGAGGGGTCTTGGCTTCCAATCTACTCTGAAACAATTGCTACTTAAAATTTAATGATAGAAACATACCTTAAATGCAAGAAAAATTTGTATGTGAAAGTGTTACCATTACAAATCAGAGAGGGAGGGATTCTACAAAGTATATTGAAACAATTGACTATTCTATACATTCGACAGCTAATATTTATAGATCTACTATGTTCCACACACTAGTCTAAGTGTTTTACATGTATTAATTCATTTTTCCCAATTTTGCATCCCTAACCCTTATCTTTCCCCTAAACTTCAGATTACTCTCTTATTCTACTTAACTCCACTTAGACATCTAATAGGTATTCCAAAGTTACCATGTCCAAAACAGTTTCTCCTGTCTCCCCTATGTGTGCCCCTTTTCCAGTCTTCCCCATCTTAGTAAAGATACCTCCAATTTCCACTTGCATTTTTTAAAACTTCAAATACAATTTACATACCATAGAACTTGCCTTTTTAAAGTGTACAGTTCAGCCGGGCTCGGTGGCTCAGCCTGTAATCCCGCGCCTTTGGGAGGCTGAGGTG
>NW_007087599.1:121320-124226 GCF_000164805.1 Carlito syrichta | reverse complement strand
AGCGGCCACTGCACTCCAGTCAGGGCGACAGAGTGAGACTCCAACTCAAAAATAAATAAATAAAGTATACAGTTCTGTGATTTTTAGTGTAGTTACAAAATTGTGGCCAGGTGCAATGGCTCAAACCTGTAATCCCAGCATTTTGGGAGACTGAGGTGAGAGAATTGCTTTAGCCTGCGAGTTTGAGACCAGCCTGGGCAACATGGTAAGATCTCGTCTCTACAATAAATAAACAATTTTTAAAAAGTTATGCAACGATTGCCACTTTAATTCCAGAATATTTTCATCACCCAAAAAGAAATCCCATACTCTCTAACAGTTCCTTCTCATGTATCACCCACCAACCCGACAACCTTAAGTTCACTCTCTGTCTCCATGTATTTGCCTATTGTGGACATTTTATATAAAGGAAATCATGCAATATGTGGCTTTTTGTGTCTGGCGTCTTTCACTAACCATAATGTAATCAAGGTTCATTCATGTTGTAGCACGTATAAATACTTCATTCCTTTATGGCTGGATGATCGTCCACTGAATGGATATACCACATTTTTTTTGAGTTGGAGTCTCACTCTGTCGCCCAGACTGGAGTGCAGTGGCCGCTCCCGGCCACCGCAGCCTCACCTGCTGGGCTCCGGTGATCCTTCCGCCTCAGCCTTCGGAGTAGCTGGAATTACAGGCGCGCACTACCATGCCCAGCTGATTTTTTGATTTATTTTAGAGATGAGGTCTCGCCAAGTTGCCCAGGCTAGTCTCGAACCCACGGACTCAGGCAATCCACCCACCTCAGCCTCCCAAAGGCGCGGGATTACAGGCTGAGCCACCGAGCCCGGCTATATACCACGTTTTGATTATCCGTTCATCAGCTAATAGACATTAAGTTTGTTCTCACTTTGGGACTATTATGAATAATGTTACTGTGAATGTCCAAGTACAAGTTTTTAGGTTAGCTTTCAATTCTCATGGTATATACTTAAATGGTAATTGCTGGGTCATATAAGTCTATGTTTAATTTAATTGCTGGTACATTTGCTAAGTCTATGTTTAATTTTTTTTTTTCTTCTTCTTCTTTTTTTTTTTTTGAGTTGGAGTCTCACTCTGTCACCAGACTGGAGTGCAGTGGCCACTCCCGGCCACCGCAGCCTCGACCTGCTGGGCTCCGGTGATCCTTCTGCCTCAGCCTTCTAAGTAGCTGGAACTACAGGCGCACACTACCACGCCCAGCTCATTTTTGATTTATTGTAGAGATGAGGTCTCACCAAGTTGCCCAGGCGGGTCTCGAACCTGCGGGCTCAGGCAATCCACTCACCTCAGCCTCCCAAAGGCGCAGGATTACAGGCTGAGGCATCGAGCCTGGTTTTTTTTTTTTTTTTTTTAGTGACAGAGTCTCCCTCTGGTGCCCAGGATGGAGTGCAGTGGTATGATCATAGCTCACTGCAGCCTCAACCTCCTGGGCTCAAGCTATCCTCCTATCTCAACCTCCCAAGTAGCTGGACTACAGGCATTGAATAATTTTTAAAATTTTTCACAGAGGCAATAAATGCTGCTTAGGCTGGTCTCAAACTCCTGGCCTCAAGCCATCTTCCCATCTCAGTCTCCCAAAGTGCTGGGATTACCGATGTGAACTACCTGCCCAGTCCTATGTTTAACTTTTGGAGAAGCTGCCAAACTGTTTTCCAAAGCAGTTGTACCATTTTAGATTCCCACCAGCAATTTATGAAGATTCCAATGTCTCCATATCCTCACCAACACTTTTATTGTCCATTTTTCTGATTCTAGCCATCCTAGTGGGTATGAAGAGGTATGTCGTTGTGGTTTCTGTTTACATTTCCTCGATGACTAATGTTGAGCATCTTTTCATGGACTTATTGGTCATTTATACATTTTCTTTAGAGAAATGTCTTTGCACACTTTTTTCCATTTTGTAACTGAGTTATTTGTCTTTTTATTGTTGAGTTGTAAGAATTGTTTATTTTCTGGAGACAAGGTCTCACCATGTTGACTAGGCTGGTCTTAGACTACTGGGTTCAAGCAATTCTGCCTCAGCCTCCCAAAGTGCTGGGATTACAGGCATGAGCCACTGCGCATGACCAAGAATTCATTATGTAGTCTGAATATGAGATGCATATTAGATATATTATTTGCATATATTTTATTCATTTTTGTGGGTTGTCTTTTCACTTTCTGGTAGTGTCTTTTGAAGCACAGAACTGTATAATTTTGTTAAAATCTAACTTATCTTCTCTAGTTTGTGTTGGCGTCATATCTAAGAAACCATTGCCTAATCCAAGGTCACAAAGACTTACACCAGTGTTTTCTTCCAAGAATTTTATAATTTTAGGTTCTACATTTTAGATCGTTGATCCATTGTGAGGTAAGTTTGTATATGGTGTGAGGTAAGGGTTCAATTTCATTTTTTCTCCATACTCAAATGTACCAGCACCATTTGTTAAAAAAAAATATGTTCCTCCATTCAATTATCTTGTCACCCTTATAAAACTCATTTGAATCAGGCATAGTGGTTCAAGCCTGTAATCCCAGCACTTTGGGAGACCAAGGCAAGAAAATTGTCTGAACTTGGGTTTGAGACTAACCTGGGCAACTTGGTGAGACCTTGTCTCTACAATAAATAAAAAAATCAGCTGGGTATAGTAGCGTATGCCCATAGTTCCAGCTACTTGGAAGGCTGAGGTGGAAGGATTGCTTGAGTCTAGCAGGTCGAGGCTGCGGTGCCCATGAGTGTACCACTGCACTCCAACCTGGGCGACAGACTGAGACTCCAATTCAAAAAAAAGAGCTAAAGGAAAAAAAACAAACAAAAAAAACTCATTGGACCTTAAAATATGGGTTTCTTTCTTTCTTTTTTTTTTTTTTGAGTTGGAGTCTCACTCTGTCGCCCAGACTGG
>NW_007087599.1:120309-121300 GCF_000164805.1 Carlito syrichta | reverse complement strand
GTCTCGCCAAGTTGCCCAGGCAGGTCTCGAACCCGCGGGCTCGGGCAATCCACTCACCTCGGCCTCCCAAAGTGCTGGGATTACAGGCTGAGTCACCGAGCCCGTCCTGGGTTTATTTCTAAACTCTCAATTCTGTTTCATTATTCTGTATGACTATCCTTATGTCATATCAAAAAGGCTTCATAACTTTAGCTCTATAGTAAGTTTAAAAAAAAAATTCAGAGTCTCACTCTGTCACCCAGCCTAGAGTGCGGTGACACACTTGGCCACCGCAACCTCGATCTGCTGGGCTCAGGTGATCCTTCCACTTCAGCATTCCAAGCAGCCGCAACTACAGGCATGCTCCACCACATACAGCTAATTTTCTGATTTATTGTAGAGATGAGGTCTTGCCAAGTTGCCCAGGCTGGTGTCGAACCCGTGACCTCAGCAATTCTTTTGCCTCCACCTCCCAAAGTGCTGGGATTATAGGCATGAGTCACTGCGCCCTGCTAGTAAATTTTGAAATTGGGAAGTGTCAATCCTCAAAATTAATTCTCCTGTTTCAAAGTTGCTTTGGGTATACTAGGCTAGGCCTCTTGCTTTTCCATATGCATGTTAGGATCGGCTTGTCTAAAATAAAAAAAGCTAAGATTTTGATAGGAATTACATTGAATCTGCAGATCAGTTTGAGGGGTATTACCATCCTAACACTGTCTTTCAATTCATAGACATGAAATGTCTTTCCATGTGCTTACACCTTTTTTTTTTTTTGAAATGGAGTCTCACTGTCTCCAAGTTTTAACATGTAAGAATAAATACACAATTTTTAATAAATAAATTCCGTGTTTTTTTGATCCTCCCAGTATTTGTTTCTCATGAGGATTTATATTATATGTTAATTCCATACAAATATTTTACTGTGTCTGTGAGGTGGTTTGATACAATTCAAAGAGAAATTTTTTTTTTTTTTTTTGAGTTGGAGTCTCACTCTGTCGCCCAGACTGGAGTG
>NW_007087599.1:118752-120092 GCF_000164805.1 Carlito syrichta | reverse complement strand
TCCACTCACCTCGACCTCCCAAAGGCGCGGGATTACAGGCTGAGCCACCGAGCCCGGCTTGCTTACACCTTCTTAATATCTTTCAACTGTGTTTTGTAATTTTCTTTCTTTTTGAGTAGGAGTTTCACTCTGTTGCCCAGGCTGGAGTGCAGTGGCATGCTCACGGTCACTGCAGCCTCAACCTACTGGGCTCAGGCCATCCTTCCACCTCAGCCTTTCAAGTAGCTGGAACTATAGGAATGTACCACCACGCCCCGCTAATTTTTTGATTTATTAAAGAGATGAGCCGGACTCGGTGGCTCAGCCTGTAATCCCGCACCTTTGGGAGGCTGAGGTGAGTGGATTGCCTGAGCCCGCGGGTTCGAGACCCACCTGGGCAGCAAGACCTCATCTCTACAATAAATCAAAAATTAAGCCGGGCGTGGTAGCGCATGCCTGTAATTCTGGCTACTTGGAAGGCTGAGGCGGAAGGATCACCAGAGCCAAGCAGGTCGAGGCTGCAGTGGCCCGGAGCGGCCACTGCACTCCAGTCTGGGCGACAGAGTGTGAGACTCCAACTCAAAAAATAAATAAATAAATAAATAAAAATAAAGAGACGAGATCTCGCCAAGTTGCCCAGGCTGGTCTCACACCCCTGGGCTCAGGCAATCCTCTCACCTCAGCCTCCCAAAGTGCTGGAATTACAGGGTGTGAGCCACTGCGCCTGGCTGTAATTTTCAGTGTACAAATCTTTCACTTCTTTTGTTAAGTTTATTCATAGTATTTTTTTCTTTTTGATCTTATTGTAAATGGAATTGTTTTCTTAATTACATTGTCGGATTTTTTTATTGCTAGTGAATAGACATACAATTCATTTTTGCATATTGATCTTGTATCTTGCAACTTTGCTGCACTTGTTAATCAGCTCTAATGGATTTTTTGGTGGATTCTTGAAGCTTTTCTATATACAAGATGTCAGCAGACAGCAGACACTCTTACTGCTGTCTTGCCCATTGTGCCCCTCACAACATACCTTTCCTTTAATAAATCTACCTTAATTTAAAAAAACAAACCAGGCTCGGTGGCTCAGCCTGTAATCCCGCGCCTTTGGGAGGCTGAGGTGAGTGGATTGCCTGAGCCCGCGGGTTCAAGACCCGCCTGGGCAGCGAGACCTCATCTCTACAATAAATAAAAAAAATCAGCCGGGCATCGTAGCACATGCCTGTAATTCCGGCTACTCGGAAGGCTGCGGCGGAAAGATCGCCGGAGCCCAGCAGGTCGAGGCTGCGGTGGCCGGGAGTGGCCACTGCACTCCAGTCTGGGCGACAGAGTGAGACTCCAACTCAAAAAATATATAAATA
>NW_007087599.1:116244-117888 GCF_000164805.1 Carlito syrichta | reverse complement strand
CCTGCTGGGCTCTGGCGATCCTTCCACCTCAGCCTTCCAAGTAACTGTAACTATAGGCGCGTGCTACCACGCCCGGCTCATTTTTTATTTATTGTAGAGATGAGGTCTCGCCAAGTTGCCCAGGCGGGTCTTGAACCCGCTGGCTCAGGCAATCCACTCACCTCAGCCTCCCAAAGCTGTGGGATTACAGGCTGAGCCACTGAGCCCGGCTATGTTTTTTTCTTTTAGTCAGAATCTCACTCTGTTGCCTAGGCTGGAGTGCAGTGGCATGCTCATGGCCATTGCCGCCTTGACCTCCTGGGCTCAGGCGATCCTTCTGTCTTAGCCTTCCAAATAGTTTGAACTACAGGTGCATGCCACCATGCCCAGCTAATTTTTTTTTTTTTTTTTTTTTGGCTTATTGTAGAGATGAGGGCTTGCAAAGTTGGGCAGGCGTTGAACTCAAGCAATCCTTTTGCCTCCGTCTCCGAAAGCACTAGGATTACAGGTGTGAGCCACTGTGCCCAGCAGCTTTCTAGTATTTTGTTGATGATTTTTATGTTTCTATTTACAAGAGTCTATAGTTTTCTTCTTGTAATGACTGTATCTGGTTTGAGTATCAGGATAATATAGGCCTTATAGAGTGAATTGAGAAATGTTGCCTCCTCTTGTATTTATTTTGGAAGAGTTTTGAAAAATTACTAATAGCAATTCTTTTTGTGTGTGTGTGAGAGAGAGAAAGCAGGAGTTTATTAAGACAGAAGAACTCCCAAGCAGGAAGGGACCTAAAATAGAGTTGCTTTAAACATTCACCAGTGAAACTATATGGTCTTAGGATGATTATCTTTGTGGATTTTTTTTTTTTTTTACTAATTCAGTTTCTTTACTTGTTATAGGTTTAGGTTTATCTGAAACTTTTGCTTCTATTTTTAAATTTTATTTTTTATATAAATAGAGTTAGGGTCTTGTTATGTTGCCCAGGCTGGTCTCAAACTCGAGTGATCCTCCCACCTTGGCTTCCCAAAGTGCTGAGATTACAGGCATGAGACACTGTACCTGGCCAGTTTATTCATATTTTGTATTTCTTCTTGTCAGTTTCTGTAGGTTGTATTTGTCTGGAAATTTTTATTTTTCATCTAGACTATCTGATTTCTTGGCATATAATTGTTCATAATGTTCCCTTATAATTCTTTTTTATTTCTCTGAGGCTGGTTCTAACATTCCTTCCTTCTTTTTTTTGAGTTGGTTTCTCACTCTGTCGCTCAGACTGGAGTGCAGTGGCATCATCACGGTTCACCAGAGCCTCGACTTCCTGGGCTCAGGTGATCCTTCTGCCTCAGCCTCCTGAGTAGCTGGAACTATAGGTGTGTACCACCACACCCAACTAATTTTTTTTTTTTGGTAGAGACGAGGTCTTGCTATGTTGCCCATGCTGGTCTTGAACTCCTGGGCTCAAGCCATTCCTCCTGCCTCAGTCTCCCCGATAGCTGGGATTATAGGCATGAGCCACAGTGACCAGCCAAGTCTGGTCTCTTTTTATCTTGGTCAGTCTAGCTAAAGCATTCTCAATTTTTTTTTTTGTTTGTTTGTTTGTTTTCTTGAGTTGGAGTCTCAGTCCGTCACCCAGACTGGAGTGCAGTGGCCGCTCCCGGCCACCGCAGCCTC
>NW_007087599.1:114738-115492 GCF_000164805.1 Carlito syrichta | reverse complement strand
TCTCACTCTGTCACCCTGTACAATGGGGCATGATTAATCACAGTACCACAACCTTGACCTGCTGGGCTCAGGCAATCCTTCTACCTCAGCCTCCCAAGTAGCTGGTACTACAGGTATGTGCCACCACACCTGAATAATTTTTATTTTTTATTGTATTTTTATTTTTTATTTGCTGCTCAGGCTGATCTTGAACTCCTGGGTTCAGGCAATGTTCCTGCCTTGGCCTCCTGAAGTGCTGGGATTACAGGTTTGAACCATAACACCAGGACTCTTCTCACCTTCTTTGGTATATTTGATAGCATACCATAAGTCTCTGAGGCTCTGTTAATTTCTCTTCATTCTTTTTCCTTGTTCCTCATACTGCATAATCTCAACTGACCTGCCTTCAAGTACACTATTTCTCTTTTCTGTCTGCTCTACTCTGCTGTTGAGGCCTTCTAGCGAATTTTTAATCTCAGTTATTGTATTTTTCAGCACCCAAATTTCTATTTGGTTCTTTTTAAATGACTGCTATCTCCTTATTGATATTCTCTATTTGGTGACACATTTCTCATACTTTCTATTATGGTTTAAATACTTGTCCCCTTCAAGACTCTGTTGAAATTTAATCCCTGGCCCAGAACTTTGGAAGGCCAAGGTGAGAGGATTGCCTAAGCCCACGGGTTCAAGACCAGCCTGGGCAACATGGTGAGAACTCGTCTCTACAATAAATCAAAAAATTAGCCGGGCATGGTAGCGTGTGCCTGTAGTTCCA
>NW_007087599.1:114189-114718 GCF_000164805.1 Carlito syrichta | reverse complement strand
TCAGCCTCCCAAAGGCACGGGATTACAGGCTGAGCCACCGAGCCCGGCTTCCTTTTCTTTAATAACAGTTTTTGTCTTTAAATATTTTTTGTCTTTTATTAGTATAGACACTTCAGGTCTCTTTTGGTTACTGTTTGCATCAAATATCTTTTTTCATCCTTTTACTTTCAGCCTACAAATGTATGAATTTTTTTTTTGAGTTGGGGACTCACTCTGTTGCCCAGGCTGGAGAGCAGTGGCACGATCATGGCTCACCACAGCTTTGACTTCCTGGGTTCAAGCAATTCTCATGCCTCAGTCTACCAAAGTGCTGAGATTACAGGCATGAGCCACGGCACCCAGCCTAAGTGTCTGAATCTATAGTGTGTCTCTTGTAGACCGATTGTAGTTGGATCATGTTTTACACACCTGGCTTTGTTCAGATATTTTCTACTTGGAGTTTGTTGAATTTCTTGAATATGTAAATTAATGTTTTTCATCATATTTGGGAAGTTTTCAGCCATTATTATTATTTGTGTGTGTTTGTGTG
>NW_007087599.1:112842-114169 GCF_000164805.1 Carlito syrichta | reverse complement strand
TAGTTCCAGCTACTTGGAAGGCTGAGGTGGAAGGATCACCTGAGCCCAGCAGGCCGAGGCCGCGGTGGCCGTGAGCTTGCTACTGCCCTCCAGCCTGGGTGACAGAGTGAGACTCTGACTCAAAAAAGAAAAAGAAAAAAGAAAAGAAACTTAATCCCTAATGTGGCATTATTGAGAGGTAGGTCCTTTATAAGGTGATTGGGCCATCATGAGGGCTTCGCTTATTCATGGATTAATGGGTTATTGGTTTATCATGGGAGAGAGACTAGTGGTTTTATAAGAAGAGAGAGACCTGAACTAATACATATTGCCCCCTGTTGATGCACCATCTCAGTACTCTGCAGAGAGTTCCCATCAGCAAGAAAGCTCTCACCAGAAGCAGCCCCTTGACCTTGGACTTCTCAGCCTCTGAAACTGTAAAAAATAAATTTGCTGGGTGCAATGGCTCATGCCTGTAATCTAAGCATTCTGGAAGGTGGAGGCAAGAGGATTGCCTGATTCCAAGGGTTCGAGATCAGCCTGGGCAACATGGCGAGACCTCGTCTCAACAATAAATAAAAAAATCAGTTGGGCATAGTGGCGCATGCCTGTAGTTCCAGCTACTTGGAAGGCTGAAGTGGAAGGATTGCCTAAGCCCAGCAGGTTGAGGCTGCAGTGGCCATGAGCGTGCCA
Organism: Carlito syrichta; assembly: GCF_000164805.1. Classification (NCBI taxonomy): domain Eukaryota; kingdom Metazoa; phylum Chordata; class Mammalia; order Primates; family Tarsiidae; genus Carlito; species Carlito syrichta. The sequence goes on along the minus strand of NW_007087599.1, from coordinate 113,497 downwards.
CTACACTACAGCCTGGGTGACAGAGTGAGACTCCAACTCAAAGAAAATTTATTTTCTTTACAAATTACCCAGTTTCAAGTATTCTGTTTTAAGCAACAGAAAACGGGCTAAGATACTTTTGTTTCATTCTTTTGACATGATTTCTCTGAAATTTTTTTTTTTTTAGTCAGAATCTTACTCTGTCGCACAGGCTGAAGTGCAGTGGCATGCTCATGGCTACCTCAGTCTTGACTTGCTGGACTCAAGCGATCCTTCCGTCTCAGCCTTCCAAGTAGCTGGAACTACAGGCACAGGCCACCACACCTGGCTAATTTTTTTTATTTATTGTAGAGTTGTGGTCTCTCTAAGTTGCTCAAGCTGGTCTTGAACCTCTGGGCTCAGGCGATCTTCTCATCTTTACCTCCCAAAATACTGGGATTACAGGTGTGATCCACTGCACTGGGCCTGATTTCTCTTAATTTTTTGAATATATTTAAATGGCTAGATTAAAGTCTTTATCTAGTAAGTAAAACATCTGTGCTTTCCTCAGGGATAGTTTTTTTTTTTTTTTTGAGTTGGAGTCTCATTCTGTCGCCCAGACTGGAGTGCAGTGGCCGCTCCCAGCCACCGCAGCCTCGACCTGCTGGGCTCCGGCGATCCTTCCACCTCAGCCTTC
>NW_007087599.1:110902-112668 GCF_000164805.1 Carlito syrichta | reverse complement strand
GCTCAGGCAATCCACTCAACTCGGCCTCCCAAAGGTGCGGGATTACAGGCTGAGCCACTGAGCCCGGCTAGGGATAGTTTTTATTGACTGCCTTTTTTCTGTGTATGACTCATATTTTCTTTGCCTGTCTCATAATTTTTTTGTTGGAAACTGAACATTTAAAATAATATAATGTCAGCCAGGCTCGGTGGCTCAGCCTGTAATCCTGCGCCTTTGGGAGGCTGAGGTGAGTGGATTGCCTGAGCCCGCGGGTTCAAGACCCGCCTGGGCAGCGAGACCTCATCTCTACAATAAATCAAAAAATCAGCCGGGCGTGGTAGCACACGCCTGTAGTTCCGGCTACTTGAAAGGCTGAGGCGGAAGGATCGCCGGAGCCCAGCAGGTCGAGGCTGCGGTGGCCGGGAGTGGCCACTGCACTCCAGTCTGGGCAACAGAGTGAAACTCCAACTCAAAAATAAATAAATAAATAAATAAATAAATAAATAAATAAATAAATAAATAAAATAATATAATGTAGGCCAGGTACAGTGACTCACATCTGTAATCCTAGTGCTTTGGGATGCCAGGGTGGAAGGATTGCTTGAGGCCAGGAGTTCAAATCCAACTTGGGCAACATAGCAAGACCTCATCTCTATCAAAAAAATGCTATACAACATTGAAGTAGACACTATTACCATCCACATGTACAGAAGAGAACTCTGACACCCAGAAAGACTAAGAAACTTGCCCAACATTATAAAGCTAGTTAGTAACAAAGCCAGAACTTACCTTTAGAAAAAAAAAATGTGGGCTGGGCTCTGCGGCTCAGCCTGTAATCCCAGCACTTTGGGAGGCCAAGGCAAGTGGATTGCCTGAGACTGTGGATTTGAGACCAACCCGGACAAGTTGGCGAGATCTTGTCTCTACAATAAATCAAAAAATTAGCTGGGTGTGTTGGCACGTGCCTGTAGTTCTCGCTACTTGGAAGGCTGAGGCAGAAGGATCACCGGAGCCCAGCAGGTTGACGCTGGGGTGGCCATGAGAGTGCTGCTGCATTCCAGCCCAGGCAATGGAGTGAGACTCCAACTCAAAAAAAAAAAAAAAAAAGAAAAGAAAAGGAAAGGAAAAAAAATGTGGCAGAATACTTTTAGTGACATCAGGATAGGGAAGAATTCCTAAATAAGACTAAAAAAGCATACCCGTAAAGAAAAAGCTTTAAAGAACTTAAAATTCTCTGTATCAGAAGACACCTTAAAGAAAATGAAGAGATAAGTCACAGACTAGAAGATATTTGCAACTCAATAACAAAGGATTAATACATATGATACATAAATAACTTAGAAATCAATAAGAAAAACACCAAAAGCCAGGTGTGGAGGCTTAGCCTATGTAATTCCAGCACTTTGGGAGGCCTAGATGAGAGGATTGCCTGAGCCCAGGTGTTTGAGACCAGCCTGGGCAATTTGGTGAGAACTAGTTTCTACAGTAAATTACAAAACTAACCGGGCATGGCGGCATGCATCTGTAGTTCCAACTACTTGGAAGGCTGAGGGGGAATGGATCACCTGAGCAGGTCGAGGCTGGGGTGGCCATGAGCGTGCCACTGTACTCCAGTCTGGGCGACAGAATGAGACTCCAACTCAAAAAAAAGAGAGACACAAAGGGTGAGTCCACTTCTCAAGGGAGAGAAGGGGACTAGGCATCTGAAGAAAACATGGTGGTGAGTGTTTAAGGTTGAATTTTTTTTTTTTTTTTGAGTTGGAGTCTCACTCTGTCGCCCAGACTGG
>NW_007087599.1:110008-110769 GCF_000164805.1 Carlito syrichta | reverse complement strand
TTTGATTTATTGTAGAGATGAGGTCTCGCCAAGTTGCCCAGGCGGGTCTTGAACCTGCAGGCTCAGGCAATCCACTACCTCAGCCTCCCAAAGGCGCGGGATTACAAGGCTGAGCCACCGAGCCTGGCTTTTCTTTTTATCTGAGTTGAAGTCTCACTTTGTTGCCCAGGGTGGAGTGTGCTCATGGCTACTGCAGTCTTGACCTGCTGGACTCAGGTGATCCTTGCATCTCAGCCTTCCAAGTAACTGGAACAACAGGCTCATGCCACCACGCCTGGCTAATTTTTTTGTAGAGGTGTGATCTTGCTAAGTTGCCCGGGCTGGTCTTGAAACCCTGGGCTCAGGCATTCTCTCACTTCTACCTCCCAAAGTGCTGGGATTACAGGCATGAGCCCCTGCACCCAGCGTGCAACTACTTTGGATAGCAATTTGACAATACCCCATACAACTAAGAACACACATCTTTTAACTGGGCGTGGTGGCTCATGCCTGTAATCCCAACACTTTGAGAGGCTGAAGTGAGAGGATTGCCTGAGCCCATGGGTTCGAGACCAGCCAGGGCAAGACATGGCAAGACCTCACCTCTACAATAAATCAAAAAATTAGCCAGGCGTGATGGTGAGCACCTGTAGTTCCAGCTACTTGGAAGGCTGAGGCGGAAGGATTGCCTGAGCCCAGTAGGTCGAGGCTGCGGTGGCCGTGAGAGTGCCACTGCACTCCAGCCTGGGCCACAGAGTGAGACTTCAACCCCCCAAAAATAC
>NW_007087599.1:108805-109988 GCF_000164805.1 Carlito syrichta | reverse complement strand
AAGTCTCACTCTGTCTCCCAAACTGGAGTGCAGTGGCCACTCCCGGCCACCGCAGCCTCGACCTGCTGGGCTCCGGCGAACCTTCCACTTCAGCCTTCCGAGTAGCCGGAATTACAGGCATGCGCTACCACGCCCAGCTGATTTTTTGATTTATTGTAGAGATGAGGTCTTGCTGCCCAGGCGGGTCTCGAACCCGTGGGCTCAGGCAATCCACTCACCTCAGCCTCCCAAAGGCGTGGGATTACAGGCTGAGCCACTGAGCCCGGCTTAAAAAATTTTTATATTAAAATATTTGAATTCTTTTTCTTTTTTTTTAGAGATGAGATCTCACTATGTTGTTCAGCTTGATGTTGAATTCCTAGCCTCAGGCAATCCTCCCATCTCAGACTCCCCAAAATGCTGGGATTACAGTCATGAGCCACCACGCCCGGCCTCATATACTATTATCTAGTAATTTCATTTGGATGAATCTTCCCTAGAGAAATATTTACACTTGTACACAAGGAGACATGTACACAATGCTCCTTGCTTTATTACAGTAAAATGAAGGAAATATGCAACCTACCTAACTGCCCCTCAGTGAGAAAATGGACTGCTATCAGCAGTAAAAATGAATGAATTAAGCTGAGCTCAGTGCATGAGCCTAACACTTTGGGTGGCTGAGGCAGGAGGATTGCTTGAAGCCAGGAGTTTGAGACCAGCCTTGGCAACATAGCAAGACTTCATCTCTACAAAAAAATAAATAAAAAAAATGTAAAAAAAAGAGGCCAGGTGCAATGGTTCACGCCTGTAGTCCCAGCACTTTGGGAGGCAGAGGTAAGAGGGTTGCCTGAGCCCAGGGTTCGAGACCAGCCTGGGCCACTTGGTGAAACCTCATTTCTACAATAAATAAAACTATTAAGCCGGGCTTGGTGGCTCAGCCTATAATCCCGCGCCTTTGGGAGGCTGAGGTAAGTGGATTGCCTGAGCCTGCGGGTTCGAGCACCTGGGCAGCAAGACCTCATCTCTACAATAAATCAAAAAATCAGCCGGGCGTGGTAGTGCATGCCTGTAATTCCAGCTACTCGGAAGGCTGAGGCAGAAGGATCGCCGGAGCCCAGCAGGTCGAGGCTGCGGTGGCCGGGAGCGGCCACTGCACTCCAGTCTGGGTGACAGAATGAGATTCCAAATCAAAAAAAAAAAA
>NW_007087599.1:107135-108785 GCF_000164805.1 Carlito syrichta | reverse complement strand
AAAAAAAAAAATTAGCTGTACGTGGTGTCGCGTGCCTGTAGTTCCAGCTACTTGGAAGGCTGAGGTGGAAGGATTACCTGAGCCCACCATGTCGAGGATGCAGTGACCATGAGTATGCCACTGCACTCCAACCTGGACGACAAAGTGAGACTCCGACTCAAAAAAAAAAGGAAAAAAATTGGTGATATTTATCAACATGGATAAATCTGAATGAAATAACATTGAGTGAAAAAAGCAAGTTGAAAAATAATACACAGGCTGGGCTCAGTGGTTCAGCCTGTAATCCCAGCACTTTGGGAGGCTGAGATGGGAGTGTTGCTTGAGGCTAGGAATTCAACACCAACCTGAACAACATAGTGAGATGTCTCTAAAAAATATTTAAAAATTAATCATTTAAATATTTTGGTATAAAAATGGGTAATTTTTTTTTAGTTAGAGTCTCACTCTGTCGCCCAGACTGGAGTGCAGTGGCCGCTCCTGGCCACCGCAGCTTTGACCTGCTGGGCTCCGGTGATCCTTCCACCTCAGCCTTCCAAGTAGCTGGAACTACAGGCGTGTGCTACCATTCCCGGCTAATTTTTGATTTATTGTAGAGATGAGGTTTCACCAAGTTGCCCAGGCGGGTCTCGAACCCGCTCAGGCAATCCACTCACCTCAGCCTCCCAAAGGCGCGGGATTACAGGCTGAGCCACCAAGCCGGCTGAGGAACAGAATTTTTAGGATACATTTTCTGCATTGGTCTAGAATTTTTAGAATTTGCCTTCTAATCTGGCTAGTTTGAGAGATACTAATGACTCTATTTTCAGTAGTAAAGAGAGCATTGATAGTCCACAGCATGAACTGCTGATAGAGATATGCAAAGTATCTGCATTGGATACTCCTAATCAACCCTTAATAAGAAGCAAAGACAGAGAGGGAGGGGCACATCTCATCAACAAGGGTACCTGCATAATCAATATTCATATACCTGACCCTGAATTGTACTCCACATCTTTATAATAAAAAATAAATAAATGTTTAAAAAGAAGCAAAGAGCTGGGTGATTGTGTATATAATACTTTTGAACATTTTTGGAAAACTAAAACATATAATGAAATTTGCTGGTTGCTTCTGATATCACTGGACAAAACAGTGAATGGAAAGGGTGGGCTCAGAGATTCAAATTCTTAGCTCAAGTTCTGCATAAATGACCTGAAGACTTCTTTGTCACTGATGGAAATCCTTATATCCTGTAGCCACAGGGCTGAGGTTGCTGAAAATGCAACACAGAATATAATCTGGCAACTGGTTGAATTACAAAGCAAGCTGAACTCTCAGTCTTGCAAGGCAGCTACTGTTGGAGTCTCACTCTCTCCCAGGCTGGAGTGCAGTGGCACTCTCAAGACCACCGTAGCCTCGCCCTGCTGGGCTCAGACCCTCCTTCCTCCTCAGCCTTCCAAGTAACTGGAGCCACAGGTACACACCACCATGCCTAGCTAATTTTTTGATATTGTAGAGACAAGTTCTTGCCAAGTTGCCCGGGCTTGTCTCAAACCCCTGGGTTCAGGCAATCCTCTCGCCTTGGCCTCCCAAAGTGCTGGGATTACAGGAGTGAGCCACTGCACCTAACCAAGGCGTTTCCTTTTTTTTTTTTTTTTTTTGAGTTGGAGT
>NW_007087599.1:98560-107115 GCF_000164805.1 Carlito syrichta | reverse complement strand
TTTTTTTGATTTATTGTAGTGATGAGGTCTTGCCAAGTTGCCCAGGCGGGTCTCAAACCCGCGGGCTCAGGCAATCCACTCACCTCAGCCTCCCAAAGCGCGGGACGTCTACTGTTAAAGTGAGAAAATTAATTGGGAAATGATGGGATCCAGGAAGTTAGGATGAGGATGTGTGGGAAAGCCCCGACAAAGCTGGCAAATTGAATCCTTAAATTTTGATGAGTCTTCTTTGCTAGGGAAGAGGCCTCTTCACCCCCAGGGGAAGTTGTCTCTCCACCCCCATCTAAATGGATTAGCATGGAAACTATAGTGGTCTCCCCAGAGACAGCTGTCACGCAAGATAGTTTTGATTCTCCTCAGGGCCTTACTCCCACCAACACCCGTCTTTACTTCTATACCTGTAACTAGACTCAAGTCTTAGCAAGTGTCTAAAGGTGAGGTATGAAGTATGACCCATGCGAAGTGTGCTATGCTCCAGAAATACCACTGGGGTTTCCTAATTCATACAGCTAGAGATCCAGGGAACATGTGTGGAAACCGATATGAAGGATGTGGGATAAGAGCATAAGGAACACAAAATTGGATCAAGTCCTGTTACTTGATATGGGCTCACTGAACCCATATCTGGGTTCTGCATTTAATGTTGTGCCTTGAGGAGTCAGAAAGTGCTTTAACTGGTTGGTTGAAACACAATCAAAAGATGGCCCATAGTAAAGCAAACTGGAATTGTTGAACCTTCCTTGGTTTAATGCAGAGATAGGGATTCAAAGCCTTAGGGAAATTGGAATGTTAGAGTAGATTTATCATTTAAGACCTGCTCACCCACACTGGGAGGGTCTAGGAGACACATCTTTCATCACTACTGTGAGAACGCTCCAGCGTTCTTCTATACTGTGATCACTCTTCTCTGTGGGCCAGACCTAACTGCAGTCACTGAACTGGGAAAACTAAATCTCATGGGAGTAATTGGATCCTGGAGAGGTAGGGGCCAGATGGCCACACTCAGTGGTTACCATAATGGGCAGCAGAATTAAAGCAGCAATCAGAATAGTCTGACTCGCATAGACCTATGTGGCACTGGATCATGGTGTTCCTAGAGTGAAATAGATAGGAAGTGTACTAAATTCTCACTTAATCTGTATAAGCAGAAAAGTTCTAGGTTAAGTGAACAACGGTGAATATGAATCACACAGAGTCACAGTCCCTTCAGTCAATTCCCAGACTTGTGTCAGTTTGCAAACCTACAACCCGTTGAATGAAGGGGAAGCTTTGTCCCCTCACGGAAGGACCCCACTACACTATCAAAAATTTTTTTTTTTTTTTGAGTTGGAGTCTCACTCTGTCACCCAGACTGGAGTGCAGTGGCTGCTCCCGGCCACCGCAGCCTCGACCTGCTGGGCTCCGGCCATCCTTCCGCTTCAGCCTTCCAAGTAGCTATAACTATAGACGCGCGCTTCACGCCCAGATGATTTTTGATTTATTGTAGAGATGAGGTCTCTGTTGCCCATGCGGGTCTCGAACCCGCGGGCTCAGGCAATCCACTCACCTCAGCCTCCCAAGGCGTGGGATTGAGGCACCGAGCCCGGCTACCAAAATTTTATAGTGTTACTTTTTTTTTGAGTTGGAGTCTCACTCTGTCACCCAGGCTGGAGTGTAGTGGCATGCTCATGGCCACTCCATCATCGACCTGCTGGCCTCAGGAGATCCTTCCAAGTACCTAGAGCTACAGGCACATGCTACCATGTCTGGCTAATTTTTTTATTTATTGTAGAAATGAGATCTTGCCAAGTTTCCCAGGCCGTTCTCGAACCCGTGGGCTCAGGCAATACCCTCACCACGGCCTCCCAAAGTGCTGGGATTATAGGCTTGAGCTACCGCACCTGGCCTACTATTACTCTCTCTCCTAGCCTTCACCAGAGGGACTTATGGTCTTTTACTACTGTAACTGTAGACTGGGGAAAGGGAAATGTTCAGACATTTCAGGGACTGAATTGACACTAATTTTAGGAGGTCCAAAATGTCACTATGGCCCACAAGTCAGAGCAAGGGCTTATGCAGGTCAGGTGATTGATGGCATTCTAGATCAGGTCTGTCTCACAGTGGTTATTCACAGGACATAACCAAAGGCTATTTCTGTGGTTGTTTCCCCATTTCTAGAATGCATAATTGCAATATGTATACTCAGCAGCAGGCAGTGCCCCACATTGGTTCCATGACCTATGAAGTGAGGACTAGTATGGTAGAAAAGGTCAGGTGGAAGTCACCAGAACTTCCTCTGCCTAGGAAAATAGTAAATCAAAAGCAGTACTATATTCCTGGAGGGACTGCAGAGATTAGTGCCATCATTTTTTTTTTTTTGAGTCGGAGTCTCACTGTGTCTCCCAGGCTAGAGTGCAGTGGCACACTCATGGCCACCCCAGCGTCGAACTGCTGGGCTCCAGTGATCCTTCCACCTCAGCCTTCCAAGTAGCTGGAACTACAGGTGAGTGCTACCACGTCCGGCTAATTTTTGACTTATTGTAGAAACGAGGTCTCACCAAGTCACCCAGGTTGGTCTCAAACCCGTAGGCTCAGGCCATCCTCTCGCCTCGCCCTCCCAAAGTGCTGGGATTACAGGCTGAGCCACTGAACCTGGCCCATTTTTTAAAATATTTTTTTCCCAGAACACTTTATTCCATAAAATAAAATAAATGCTTAGTGCCATCATTAAGGACCTGAAGGGTGCAGGCCTGGTGATTCCCACCACATTCCCATTCAACTTGCTTATCTGGTCTGCGCAGAAGACAGATGGATCTGGGAGAATGATAGTAGATTATCATAACCATAACCAGGTAGTGGCTCCAATTGCAGCTGCTATATCAGATGTGGTTTCACTGCTTGAGCAAATTAACACATCCCCTGGAATCTGGCATACAGCTATTAATCTGAAAGTGCCCTTTTGTCATTCCTGCCAATAAAGACCACCAGAAGCAGTTTGCTTTTAGCTGACAAGGCCAGCAATATACCTTTACTGTCCTATCTCAGAGGTATATGAACTCTCCAGCCTTCTATCAAATTTAGTTTGTGATTTTTCCTTCCACAAGATATTATACGGGTCCATTACATTGATGATATTATCATTGTTATTATAATTACTATTTTAGAATCAGGATCTCACTTTGTCACTCAGGCTGGAGTGCAGTGGCACAATCATAGCTCACTGCAGCCTTAAACTCCTGAGCTCAGTCTCCTGAGCTGGGACTACAGGCCCACACCACCATGCCCAGGTAGTTTTTGTAGTTTTTTGAAGAGATGGAATATTACTATGTTGCTCAGGTTGATTTCAAACTCCTAGCCTCAAGTGATCCTCCTGCCTTGGCCTCCCAATGCACTGGCATTATAGGCATAAGCCACTGTGCTCAGTCCACATTGACAATGTCATACTGATTGAACCTAGTGAGAAAGAAGTAGTGATGACTCTAGACTTATTTGTCAGACATTTACATAGAGGGTGGGAAATAAATCTGATGAGAATTCCAGCCTAGGTGATATAGTGAGATCTCATGTCTACCAAAAAATAGAAATTAACTGGGTATGGTGGTGTGCCCTGTAGTTTCAGCTACTTGAGAGGGTGAGGCAGAAGGATTTCCTGAGCCCAGGAGGTTGAGGCTGCAGTGAGCCATGATCATGCCACTGCACACTCCAGCCTGGGTGCCACAGTAAGACCCTGAATTAAAAAAAATATTGGCCAGGCACGGTAACTCAGCCTGTAATCCCAGCACTTTGGGAGGCTGAGGTGAGAGGATTACCTGAGCCTGGGGGTTCGAGACCAACCTGGATGACTTTGTGAGACCTCTTCTCTATAATAAATCACAAAAATTAGCATGTGTCTGTAGTTCCAGCTACTTGGAAGGCTGAGGCAGAAGGATTGCCTAAGCCCAACAGGTTAAGGCTGCGGTAGCTGTGAGTGTGCCGTTGCACTCCAGCCTGGGCGACAAAGTGAGACTCCAACTCAAAAAAAAAAAAAAAAAAAAATTAAGAAGCCTGCTACCTCAGTGAAATTTCTAGGGGGTCCAGTGGTATGGGGTAAGTTGGGATACTCCATTTAAGGCAAAGGATAAGTTGTTGCATCTGGTCCTTTCTACAACCAGAAAAGGAGCACAATGCCTAGTGGGCCTCTTTGAAATCCAAAGATATATGTTTTCTTTGGGTATGTTACTCCAACCCATTTACTGAGTGACCTGAAAAGTTTCCAGTTTTGAGTGGGGCCCAGAAAAGAAACCTCTGTAACAGGTCCAGGCTTCTTGAGTCATGTGACCCGGCAGATCCAATGATGCTTGTGTCAGGGGCAGATAAGGATGCTATTTGGAAGTTTTAGCAGGTCCCTATAGGTGAATCACAGCACAGTCCTTTAGGATTTTGGTGCAAAGCCTTGATATTCTCTCTCAAGAAGTACTCTCCTTTGGAGAATCAGTTCTTTGCCGGCAGTAGCCAAATGCTACTCAGTGTTATCTGACCCACCAAGTCATAAAATTGGGCACACACAGCAGCATTCCATCAGAAAGTGGTATGTACATGATTGGGCTTGAATAGTCCCTAAAGGCACAGGTGAATTATATGAAGAAGTGATCCAAATGTCTATAGTCCCCATTCCTGATACACTGCTTTCTCTCTCCCAGCCTGCACCTGTGCCTCATGGAGTGTCGCCTGTGAATGGTTGGCAGAGTAAGAGAACTCAGGTCTGAATTTCCAGATGGTTCTGTACCATATGTAGGCTCCATCTAAAAGTAGACAGCTCTAACACTAGAGTCTCATCCTGGGACATCCCTGAAGGACAAGGGTGGATGGTCAGAGACTCGGAATGAACATGATTGGAAAATCAGTGACAAAATTTTGGGAAGACTGGGTGTGGTGGCTCATGGGCGTAATCCCAGCACTCTAGGGCCGAGGCAGGAGAATCTCTTGAGGCCAGGAGTTGAAGACCAGCCTGGGCAATAAAAAATAGCAAAATTAGCTGGGTGGGATAGTGCACACCTGTAATCCTAGCTATTTGGGAAGCTGAAGCAGGAGGATTGCTTGAACCCAGGAGTTTGAGATTTGAGGCTGTAGTGAGCTATGATCATGCCACATTACACTCTAGCCTGAGTGACAGAGTGAAACCCTGTCTCAAAAAAGTAAAAAAGGGAATTTGGGGAAGAGGCAAACTTCTTTCAATGGGTGAAAATATGAAAAGATATTTGTGTTTCACCAAATGGTGACCTCAGCAGAGGGAGATTTTAATAATTAAGTGGATAAGATGACCCATTCTATGGATACCAGTCTCCTTCCATAGTCACCCCTGACATTGCCCAGTGGGCTTGTGAGCAAAGTGGCTATGATGGCAGGGAGGGAAGTTATACATGGGCTCTCTAACATGCATGTCCACTCACCAAGGCAAACCTAGCTACCACCACTGCTGAGTGCCCAATCTGCCAGCAGCAGAGACCAACACTATGTCCTCAGTACGGCCAATTCCCTAGAGTGATCAGCCAGCTACCTGGTAGCAGATTGATTATACTAGACTTTTTCCATCGTGGTAAGTGGAATAAACACTTATCTTACTGGAATAAACACTTATACTGGATACAGATTTGCCTTCACTGTATGCAGTGCTCCTGCCAAACCTACTATCTGTGAACTTACATAATGCTTTATGCATTGTTCTGGTATTCCACACAGCACTGCTTCTGATCAAGGAATCACCTCACAGCAAAAGCATTGCAGCAATAGGCACATGCTCATGAAATTCACTAGTCTTTTTATATTTTTTTATTTTTTTGAGTCGGAGTCTCACTCTGTCGCCCAGACTGGAGTGCAGTGGCCGCTCCCGGCCCCCGCAGCCTCCACCTGCTGGGCTCCGGTGTTCCTTCCGCCACAACCTTCCAAGTAGCTGGAACTACAGGTGCACGCTACCACGTCCGGCTAATTTTTGATTTATTGTAGAAATGAAGTCTCACCAAGTTGCCCAGGCGGGTCTTGAACCCACAGGCTCAGGCAATCCACTCACCTCGGCCTCCCAAGGCGCAGGATTACAGGCTGAGCCACCAAGCCCACCTGAAATTCACTAGTCTTACCATGTTCTCCACCATCTTGCAGAAATTGGTTTTTATGGAATGGCGAAATGAACTTTTGGAGACTCAGTTCTGGCTATGTGGCAATACCAAAGAGCCAGGGCAAGGTTCTACAGAAGGCTATATGTGCAGAATCAGTGTCTAATATATGGTGCTATCTCTTCCATAGCAAAGATTCATGAGTCTAAGAATCAAGAGATGGATATGAGATTGGCACCACTCACTGTTATCCCTAGTGACCCACTAGCAAAAGTTTTGCTTCCTGTTCCTATGACCTTATGCTCTGCTGGCCTAGAGGTCTTAGCTTCAAAAGGAAGACTACTTCCACCAGACTAGAAGTTAAGACTGCCACCTGTTCACTTGCCACATGGACTTCCTCATGACTCTGAATCCACAGGCAAAGAAGGGAGTTACTGTGCTGGTTGTGGTGACTGATCTGACTACCGAGGAGAAATTAGACTGCTACTGTACAATGGTGGTGAGGAAGAGTTATGTCTGGAATAAGGAGCTCCCTTAAGGCATCTCTTAGTATTTTTATGCCTTGTAATTAAGATCAGTGAAAAACTACAACTCAATCCAGGTAGAACTACTAATGACCCAGACTCTTCAGGAATGAAAATTTGGGTCATTCAATCAGGAAGGAACCTTGACCAACTGAGGTAATTCCTGAAGTCAAAAGGAATACAGAAAGGGTAGTTGAAGAAGGTCGTTATAAATAACAGCTACAACCACACGATCAGTTACAGAAACCAGGGCTGTAATGTTGTTATGAGTATTTCTCCTTTTTCTTTTTCTTTTTTTTTTTTTTTTTTTTTTGAGTTGGAGTCTCACTCAGTCACCCAGACTGGAGTGCAGTGACCGCTCCCGGCCACTGCAGCCTCGACCTGCTGGGCTCCGGCAATCCTTCCACCTCAGCCTTCCAAGTAGCCGGAATTACAGGCATGTGCTACCACGCCCGGCTGATTTTTTTGATTTATTGTAGAGATGAGGTCTCGCTGCCCAGGCGGGTCTTGAACCCGCGGGCACAGGCAATCCACTCACCTCAGCCTCCCAAAGGCGCAGGATTACAGGCTGAGCCACCGAGCCCGGCTCTCCTTTTTCTTTTTATGAATTTGCTTGTGTGAGTGTTTATACATCTCTATATATAGGTGTATGTATGTGTATGTATGAAGCAAATGAAGACATCTTCCTTCCTCTTATTCTCTTGTCATGTAACATAAGCTATATTGACTTATAATATTTAAGTATTATTAATTTTACATCAAAGTATTTAAGTTATGAGATATCAAGGAGAAAAGTAAAAATCACTCAAGGACTTTAATTCTTTTTGTGGGGAAGCAACTAGTATGTTTTTGCCTGTATACAGGCAGGATAGTATCATGTTAGACAGGATTGTATCATGTTAGGAAGAATTATGACCTTGTTATTGTCTTCATTTGGAAATTAAGTATGGTTTCAGGTGGTGTGTATACATGCCAAGCTGATAGGGAATGGATTTGTGATGGTTACTTTTAAGTGTCAGTCTGATTGGGACAGGTTGAGTGATTATTTGGGTGAACATTATTCTGGATGCATCTGTAAGGGTGATTCTGGATAACAACATTTGAATCAGAAGATGAAGCAAAGCAGATTGCCCTCCCCAATGTGGGTGGGCCTCATTCAATTTGTTGGAGGCCTGAATGGAAAAGAAGACAGGATAAGAGATAACTCACTTCCTCTGCTTGACTGTTTTCAAACTGGAACATAGATCTTCTCCACAGGACCTGAACTTACATCACTGGCTCTCCTGGTTCTCTGGCCATTGGACTTGGACTGAAATTTACACCATTGATCCTCCTGGTTCTTGGGCTTAGTATTTAGACTGAACTACATTATTGACTCTCCTAGGTCTCTAGCTTGCAGATGGCAGATTGTGGGACTTCTTGACCTTCATAATTTCATGGGCCAATTCTTTATGATAGATTTCTACACACACACACACACAGAGAGAGAGAGAGAGAGAGATTGTGTTTTTTTGTGTCATATATAAGAAATCTTTGCCAACCCAAGGTTACTAAAATCTTGTTTTCTTCTAGAAGTTTTACAGTTTGAACTCTATGTATGTGTATGATCCATTTTTAGATAATTTTGTATATACTGTGAGACAAACAGCAAGGTGGTTTTATTTTGCATATTGCTCCAGAACCATTTGTTGAAAATTTTATCTTTTCCCCTATTTGAATTACTTTGGCACCTTTGCTGAAATTCAATTGCTCATATATTTGTAGGTCAATTTACTGACTTTCTCTATTCTATCCCATTGGTCTATTTACCTATCTTTACTTCAATACCACACTGTCTTGATTTATGTAACTTTACATATCTTCAAATCAGGTAGTATCAATCCTCACTCTGTTCTTTTTCTTTTCTTTCTTTTTTTTTTTTTTTGAGTTGGAGTCTCACTCTGTCGCCCAGACTGGAGTGCGA
>NW_007087599.1:77149-98285 GCF_000164805.1 Carlito syrichta | reverse complement strand
CTCACCTCAGCCTCCCAAAGGCGCGGGATTACAGGCTGAGCCACCGAGCCTGGCTACTCTGTTCTTTTTCAAAGTTGTTCTGGTTATCCTAGTTTCTTCACATATCCGTATATATTTTTTAGAGTCATCTTGTCATTGTATTAAACAAGAAAATAGCCTCTTTGGATTTTGACTGGGATTGTGTTGAATCTGCACATCAGTATGGGAAGAAATGGCTGTTAATACTGAGTCTTCTGATCCATGAACATGGTATATCTCTCCATGTATTTAGGCCTTTAATTTCTCTCTACAATGTTTCATAGCTTTTCCATGTGTAGATTTTGTATATCATTTGTTAAATTCATCCCTAGGTACTTTTTTTTTTTTTTTGAGTTGGAGTCTCACTCTGTCACTCAGGCTTGAGTGCAGCGGCAGGCTCAGGGCTTCCACTGAGGCAGAAGGACTCAGGTGATTCTTCTGTCTCAGCCCTCCAAGTAGCTGGAACTACAGCATGTGCCACCATGCCCAGCTAATTTTTTTATGTATTGTAGAGACATGGTCTCACCAAGTTGTCCGGGCTGGTTTTGGACCCCTGGGCTCTGGCAATCCTTTCACCTCTACCTCCCAAGTGCTGAGATTAAAGGTGTGAGCCACCACACTCAGCCCTAAGTACTTCATATTTTTTGATGTTATTGTAAATGTTACTTTTTTACAATTTCAATTTCTGATTTTTTAAAATGTTTTTGCATATTGATCTTGCAACTTTGTCAATTCACTTTTTTTTTTTCTGAGTCAGAGTTTCACTTTGTCACCCAGGTTGGAGTGCAGTGGCACGCTCACAGCTACTGCTGCCTCAACCTGCTGGACTCAGCTGATCCTTCCACCTCAGTCTTCCAAGTAGCTGGAACTACAGGTGTGCACCACCACTCTTGGCTGATTTTTTTTTTTTTTTTTTGAGTTGGAGTCTCACTCTGTTGCCCAGGCTGAAGGGCAATGGCACACTCATCGCTGCTGAGCTCCAGCGATCCTTCCGCCTCAGCCTTCCAAATAGCCGGAACTACAGGCACGTGATACCACGCCCAGCTAATTTTTTTAATTTATGGTAGAGGCGAGGTCTTGTCAAGTTGCCTGGACTGGTCTGGAACTCGTGGGCTCAGGCAATCCTCTCACCTCTGCCTCCCAAAGTGCTGGGTTTACAAGCCTGAGCCACCGTGCCTGGCTAAAATGTGTATACATTGTTTTTGCATCCCTGGTATAAAATTGGGAGCATGAAGGATTATTCAGTTTAAAGGAATTTAAAGGCCTTAATTCCTTTGCTGAATAAATATTTATCTAGTTCTACATTATGCCAGGTACCATTCTGGATGCTGGGGATACAGTGATAAACAACTTAAGCAAGGGATGGCTTTTGTAAAGCTCACGTTGTAGCAGTGGGAGCACTAAACAGGATAATGCAATGAAGTGTCACATGAATACAGGGGTGTATGGGTGTGTCCATCCTAAACTAAATGCTCAGAGAAGGTCTTTCTGAGGAGGAAACATTTGAGGTGAGGTTTGAATGACAAGGCGTCAGATCTGAGAAGAGTGGGGTCAGAGAAGCCACCTTCCTTGCAGGATCTAAGTAATACTCGCCCTGCCACTGCATCAAAAACCCCAGGGAGCAAAGGACC
The DNA here is from genome assembly GCF_000164805.1 of Carlito syrichta. Classification (NCBI taxonomy): domain Eukaryota; kingdom Metazoa; phylum Chordata; class Mammalia; order Primates; family Tarsiidae; genus Carlito; species Carlito syrichta. The sequence goes on along the minus strand of NW_007087599.1, from coordinate 96,636 downwards.
TAGAACGCAAAAACAATTTTGAAAAAGAACAAAGTTGGAGGACTCCAACGACCTGATTTCAAGACTTACTATAAAGTTACAGGAATCAAGACAGTGTGGTTTTGGTATAAGGACAGACATGTATATCAGTGGTAGAGAATAAAGAATTCAGACATACCAGCCTAGATAACATAGCAAAACCTTGTCTCTACCAAAAAAAAAAAAATTAGCCAGGTGTGGTGGCACACACCTGTAGTCTCACCTACATGGGAGGCTGAGGCAGAATGATCACCTAGGCCCAGGAGATTGAGATTGCAGTGAGCTGTGATCATGCTACTGCACTACAGCCTGGGCAACAAAATGAGACACCAGCTCAAAAAAAAGAGAATTCAGACATAAACCTAATTGGATATAGTCAAGTGAATTTCAACAAAGGTGCCAATTCAATAGAAAAGATAGTCTTTTCCAAAAAAATCACACTAAAACAATTAGATATCTGTATGCAAAAAGACACCTCAATTCATACTTTATACCACATAGAAAAGTCAACTTGAAATGAATGATAGACCTAAATGTAAAACCTAAAACTATCAAACTTCTAGAAGAAAACATAACTGAGAATTTTTTCTCACTATGCCTGGATAATTTTTTGATTTATTGTAGTGATGAGGTCTAGCCAAATTGACCGGGCTTGTTTGTTTTGTTTTTTTTTTTTGAGTTGGAGTCTCACTCTGTTGCCCAGACTGGAGTGCAGTGGCTGCTCCCGGCCACCGCAGCCTCGACTTGCTGGGCTCTGGCGATCTTTCTGCCTCAGCCTTCCAAGTAGCCGGAACTACAGGCGCGCGCTACCACGCCCGGCTGATTTTTTTTTTTTTTTAATTTACTTAGAGATAAGGTCTTGCTGCCCAGGCGGGTCTCGAACCCACGGGCTCAGGCAATCCATTCACCTCAGCTTCTCAAAGGCGCGGGATTACAGGCTGAGCCACCGAGCCCGGCCCCAGGCTTGTTCTGAACCCCTGGTCTCAGGCAATCCTCTGCCTCCACCTCCCAAAGTGCTGGGATTACAGGCTTGAGCCACCACAACCGGCCAACTGAAAATCTTTATAGTTTTTGGTTAAGCAGAAATTTCTTGGGACACAAAAATTCACACAATTAAAAGACTGATATGTTTGGATTTCATCATGATTTAAAACTTGTTCTTCTGGCTGGGCTCAGTGGCTCAACCTGTAATCCCAGCACTTTGGGAGACCGAGGCAAGTGGATTGCCTGAGCCCATGGGTTTGAGACCAGCTCGGGCAACTTGGCGAGACCTTGTCTTTACAATAAAAGGAAACAAAATTGGCTGGGCATGGTAGCGTGCGCCTGTAGTTCCAGCAACTTGGAAGACTGAAGTGGAAGGCTCACCAGAGCTCAGCAGGTCGACACTGGGATGGACGTGAGTGTGCCACTGCACTGCAGCCTGGGCGACAGAGTGAGACTCCAACTCAAAAAAAAAAAAAAATTAAAAATTAAAAAATAAAAATAAAAAAAGGTCACAGACTTGGAGAAAATATTTGCAAAACATGTATCTGATAAAGAACTAGTATCCAGAACACACAGAGAATAATCACAACACAATGATAAGAAAGCAAACAATGTAATTTTCATTTTTATTTTATTTTATTTTTTTGAGTTGGAGTCTCACTCTGTCGCCCAGACTGGAGTGCAGTGGTCACTCCCGACCACCGCAGCCTCGACCTGCTGGGCTCCGGCAATCCTTCCGCCTCAGCCTTCCAAGTAGCTGGAACTACAGGCGTGCACTACCACTTCCAGCTAATTTTTTATTTATTGTAGAGATGAGGTCTCACCAAGTTACCCAGGCAGGGCTTGAACCCGCGGGCTCAGGCAGTCCACTCACCTCAGCCTCCCAAAGTGCGGGATTACAGGCTGAGCCGCCGAGCCCGGCCATAATTTTCAAAATCAGCAAAAGATTTTAACAGATACTTCACCAAACAAAAAATACACATGACAGATAAGTATATAAAAAGATGCTGAACATCATAAGTTCTATGGAAATGCAAATTAAAACCACAATGTAATACTCCCACACACCCACTAGAAAGTCTAAAACTAAAAATACAGACTTTGGGCTGGGCATGGCGGCTCATGCCTGTAATCTCGGAACTTTGGGAGGCTGAGATGGAGGACTGCTTGAGCCCAGGATTTCAAGACCAGTCTGGGCAACTTGGTGACACTTCACGTCTACAAACAAATTAGCTGGGTGTGGTGGCATGCGCCCATAGTTCCAGCTACTTGGGAGGCTGAGATGGAAGTATGGCTTGAGCCCAGCAGGTCTAGACTGTGGTGAGCTATACTCCAGGCTGGGTGACAGAGTGAGACCTCAACTAAAAAAAAAAAGACATTGGAAACTTATAAATGGGTTAAAAATACATAAATAAAAATACAGACAGTACACAGTGCTGGGGAAGATGAGGAAAACCTAACTGGAACTCTCATCCATTGCTGGTGGGGATACAAAATAATACACAGCCTCTGGAATAAACGGGGGGGGGGTTAGTTTCTTATAAGGTTATGCCTCCACTTACCACATAACCCAGAAATCCCATTCTTAGACATTTCTTCCCCCCATACCTAGAGGACAGTATATTCCCCCCAACTCCTAGGTATTTACCCAAGATAAATAAAAACACATGCCCACACAAAGACCTGTACCCAATGCTCAGCAAGTTTATTATAACAGCCCAAACAACCTAGAGGACAGTATATTCCCCCCCAACTCCTAGGTATTTACCCAAGATAAATAAAAACACATGCCCACACAAAGACCTGTACCCAATGCTCAGCAAGTTTATTATAACAGCCCGAAAGTGGAAACCACATAAATGTCTATCAAATGGTGACTGGATAAACACAGTACATCATATAAGGAAATACTACTCAGTAATATACAGGAACACTATATGCAACTATGTCAGTGAATCTCAAAAGCGATATTTAAGTGAAAGAAGCCAGACACAGGCATTGTAAGGGCTTCAGATTTGATTCAAAGTTCAAGGGGAAGCCACTGGTGTTTTATTCAGAACAACAACATATTTGCAAATTTACTTTAAGTAACTGCTTTGCAGGAAGTGAGCAAGAAGGGAAGCAGGGAAACCAGCTGGAAGGCTGTAGCTACAGGAGCACAGTGAGAGACTGTGGTGGCTTGGAGCAGGGTGGGGACAGTAGTGTGAAGGAAGGAGAGGAATCGAAGATGAGCTTGGGTTTTGCAGGGATACTTCAAATGAGGATAACTGTGAAAGGAAAACATTGGGAGAAGAGATGGAAAGTTGCAAGGCCTGAAGGAGGGTAGAAGCATAATAGTCTGAGAAACTGCAAACAGGCTAGAATGGCTGGAGTTTATGGTGGTTGGATAAGAAGAGAAAGTGGTGAGAAAGGAGACTGAAAAGACAGGCATGAAAGAAAAACCTTATTGACCACCACAAGGTATCTGGATTTTTCTATTCAGCCACTGGAAGTAACTGAAAGATTTTTTTTTGAGTAGGAATCTCACTCTGTTGCCTAGGCTGGAGTGCAGTGGCATGCTCCTGGTCACTACAGCCTCGACATACTGGGCTCAGGTAATCTGCTTCAGCCTTCCAAGTAGCTGGAACTACATGCGTGTGCCAGCACGCCTGGCTAATTTTTTTGATTTATTGTAGAGACAAGGTCTCACCAAGATGCCCAGGCTGCTCTTGAACCCCTGGACTCAGGCAATCCTTTTGCCTTGGCCTCCCAAAGTGCTGGGATTATAGGCTTGATCCACTGCACCTGACCTGAAAGATTTTTTTTTTTTTAAGTCAGAGTCTCACACCCAGGCTGGAGTACAATAGCATGATCATGGCTCACCATAGACTCAACGTCCTGGATTCAGGCAACCCTTCTGCCTTAGCCTTTCGAGTAGCTGGGACTATAAGCATGCATCATCAGTCCCAGTTAATTTTTTGATTTTTTTTGTAGAGAGGGGGTCTCACTGTATTGCTCAGGCTGGTCTCAAACTCCTGGGCTCAAGCAATCCCCCCACCTTGGCCTCTTAAAGTGCAGGCGTGAGCCACCATGCTCGCCTCACTAAAATATTTTAGTAGGAGAGTGATTGATCAAAATTACATTTTAGAAAAACACTTCATAGTAGCAATGTAGAGTTTGGATTGAAGAAGGGAGATATTGGAAGCCAGAAGACATTTTGAATAATGTTCTGATTTTTAGGAGGCAGCATAGTATAGTAGAAAGAGTGTAAATGGCTTTGGAGGCAGAGGGATCCAAGTTCAAACCTTGGCATAGCAAGTTATCATCTCTTATGAGTTGAATTGTGTCCTCCCTCCCCACCAAACTTATCTGTTGAAGTCCTAACCCCTTGTACCTTGGAATATGACTTTATTTGGAAATAGGGTCATTGCAGACGTAATTAGTTCAAATGAAATCATACTTGAGAAGGGTGGGCTCCTAATTCAATATGAATGGTGTCCTATTCACCCCCCTCCTTTTTTTTTTTCCCAGAGAGAGGGTCTTGATCTGTCACCCAGGCTGGAGTACAGTGGTGTGATCACAGCTTATTACAACCTCCACCTCCTGGACTCAAGCAATCCTCCTGTCTCAGGCTCCCAAGTAACTGTGCTACAGCTGCGCCACCACATCTAATTTTAACTTTTTTTTTTTTGTAGAGACGAAGTCTTGCTATGTTGTCCAGGCAGGTATTGAACTCCTGGCCTTAAGTGATCCTCCTGTCTTGGCCTTCCAAATGTTGGAGTTATAGGTGTGAACCACTGTGCCTGGCCTATGACTAGTGTTCTTATAAAAAGGAGAAATTTGGACACAGACATGCATACAGAAACAATGCCATGTGAAGAGGAAAGCACAGATTTACAAGCCAAGAACTGCCAAGGATTGCCAGCAAGAAGCTAGGGAAGGATTGCCACCAAGGACTGCCACCAAGGATTGCCACAAGAAGCTAGGGAAGAAACATGGAACAGATCTTCCTCCCAGCCCTCCGAAGGAACCAATCCTGCCATCACCTTGATTTTGTTTTTTTGGTTTTTTATTTTTATTTTTATTTATTTTGAACTTCTAGTCTCTATAACTGTGAGACAATAACTCTCTTTTTTCTTGTAGAGATGGGGTCTTGCTATGTTGCCCAGGTTAGTCTCAACTCCTGGCCTCAGGTGATACTTCCACCTCAGACTCTCAAAGTGCTGGGATTACAGGTATGAGCCACTGTCTCCAGCCATTTTTCTATTGTTGAAAACACTGTGGCCAGGTGCAGTGGCTCAAGACAAAAAATCATAGCACTTTGGGAGGCTGAGGTGAGAGGATTGCCTGAGCCCAGGGGTTCAAGACTAGCCTGGACAACTTGGTGAGACCTCGTCTACAATATATCAAAAAACTAGCCAGGTGTGGTAGCACACACCTATAGTTCTGGCTACTTAGAAGGCTGAGGCAAAGGATCGCCTGAGTACAGCAGGTCGACATTGGGTTGAGTGTGCCACTGCACTCCAGCCTGGCCAAGAGAGTGAGACTCTGACTCAAAAAAACCCAAACAAACCACTCTGTAAATGGTACTTAGTTATAGTAGCCCTAGCAAGCTAATATTCTATATATGTGATCTTAGACCAATTATTTATTCTTGCTAATCCCTAGCATCCTAATCTGTAAAATGGGGATAATTAAACCTACTTTATAGGATGGTCATGCAGATTAAATAAAATGGCATTTGTAAAGCACTTGGCATAAGCAGGCACTGCAGAAATATTACCTCGCATTTGTGAGACACCAATGTTACCTGAGAAAAGTGGTACATGTCTGGAGATGTTTGAAGATTACACTGCCATTGTCAGGGTCATGTGCAACACAACCTCAAAGTCAAAGGATGGATAAGATAACCTTGGAGTCCCTTTCCCTGTTGGACTTCTTAGAGAGAAGGGCCGGCTTTGTCTTGTGCTCTGTGAAAACTAGGACAGAAACCAAAAGCACCCTCAGAGGCAGGAAGACGGAAGCCAGCTAAACTCATACACTGCGGTGAGGCGAAGGCGAACAGAGCTCCAGAAGAATGCGCGAGACGCCTCAGGCCTCCAACTCCCCAGCTCACTTCCTCAGGCAAAAGGTTTAGGCTGGGAGTTGTCCTCTCCTCAGTCCATAAGGGAAACCCAGAGAGGCCTCACCGGTGTCTGGAACGCCTAGTCCTTTCAGGCAGGGAGCTCTTTGCCAAAGCAAACAATCCCAGCTCCACGATTGTGCTCAGGCTGGGGTAGGGGAGAACAAAGATCCCTTTCTTTACTTCCCCAACTCCATGGCTCCAGCCAAAGGCGCTGTTTACACAATCTTCCCTGGTGAAGAATTTGCTCCTTTTCTCTCTAGGTTGCAGCTGGAAAAGATTGATTCCCTTCTAGCCTATTCCTTCCCATGTCCCTGGGCAGGAAAAGTGCCCAATATTCCAACCTTCCGCCCTCAGTGATTTCAGCACACTTAGGAGCGACTCCAGGCCCTTCTGCAGTGTGACGAAGAACCTCGGTTTTCGTGGCAGAAAGCCTATCTGCTGGGAAAGGGGGCTGGAAAGCCCAGGAGCCTTGCTCCCCTCCATTCCGGTTCTGTTTATTCCCCCTCTCTCTAGCCCTAGGCTTTCTCAGGCCCATTTCCAGAAGTGAGTCAAATAATCAAAATCCAGGATGCACTCAGGTTCCTTCTTTGAAATGATGATGAAGCCGGGTGGTGGCTCAGCCTGTAATCCTCCCCGCTTTGGGAGGCTGAGGTGAGTGGATTGCCTGAGGCCACGTGTTCAAGACCCACCTGGGCAACTTGGCGAGAACTCATCTCTACAATAAATCAAAAATTAGCTGGGCGTGGTAGTGCGCGCCTGTAGTTCCAGCTACTTGGAAGGCTGAGACGGAAGGATCAGAGCCCAGCAGGTCGAGGCTGCGGTGGCTTGGAGTAGCCACTGCACTCCAGTCTGGGTGACAGAGTGAGACTCCAACTAAAAAAAAAAAAAAAAAAAGAGAGAGAAAAAGAGAAAGGATGATGAGGTGGGTAGGATGAAAATATTGTTTTCTAGTGGAAGTTCTCTAGTCTTTAGTTTACTATTAACTCCAACAGCGCCAATGTCTCCCCCAAGTCCCAAAAAACAAAAGCAAGAAGGAAAAAAGGAAACCCCAGAGTGGTGGAGTCTAATTTTAGTATTGGCAAAGAATCCTAGTGTTAAGTTACTTCTGGTAAATTGGTAACTAAGAAACAGCAGACATAGAGATAATTAACACAATCTAGGTCTCCAACAAGTAGTTTTAAAACCAATTTTACTTATTCCTATCACATCTCAGGGAGACAAAAAGTCTTTGCTCATTTCACACAGGGGAAGGAATTGAGGCATGGGACAAGTTAACCAAAAGCCATTCAGAGACACTTGAACTCAGGATTTTGGGACTTTCACTCTGGTCCACTTCACTGGGCTAAGCTGCTTTCTGAAAATTTGATGGGTCTTTTGTACTGCACAGTTTTCCCTGAGCTATTTTCTCCCTACCTTAAATCCCTACTGACTATGCTCTGGTTGCTAAGGGAGCTGCTGGCTAGCTGTTTATTACCCTCTGCAGCTATGTTTTGGAAACCTGAAGTCCCTGCTCCAGCTGTTTGGAGATATGAGAATGGAAAAGCCCCAGGGTGCAGAGGGGCTACAAGTCTGTTTAGGCTCAGATACCATCCCTATACATACACTCAAACACACATACCCAAGCCAGCCACCCCCTGCCCCCCAGCAAGATATGCAGAGTTCGTTTCTGTAAAAGCAGGCACGCAGTTTCTGGAAGACTGGAATCCACAATGGTTAAAAATATTCATCTTGGGGGCCAAGCTAGATGCTTAAACTGAGTCTGCCCATAAACCCAGAAAATGAGCAGTGGGGTAAAATGAACCCAGGGGTAGGTAAAATGCTACCCATCTGGAAGATAACAGCAGGGATGGTAATTATAAGAAAAACAGATCAACCACCTTCACTGAAAAAAATCTCACAAATTGACCAGATTCACCAGGTACAGTGTCTCATGCCTGTAATCCCAGCACTTTGGGAGGCTGAGGTAGGAGGATGCTTGAGCCCAGGAGTTAGAGACCAGCCTAGGCAACATAGTGAAACCTTGTATCTACAAAAAATAAAAAAAGTAGTGTGTGTCTGTAGTCTCGGCTACTGAGGAGGCTGAGGTGGAAGAATCGCCTGAGCCCAGAAGGTCGAAGCTGCAGCGATCTGTGATTGGGCTCTGCATTCCAACCAAGGCGACACAGTGAGGCCCTCAACTCAAAAGACAAACAAAAAATTGTCCAGATTTATCTTCCCCTCTCATTATATCCTGGCCCCCAGGAGGCAGTGTGTTGTAATAAGGAGCTTTGGACAAGGGTTTCTGTTTTATCACTTCCTACCTAGATAACCAAGTCATTATTCTATTTTTTTAAGAGACGGGGGCTTGCCGAGTGCGGTGCCTCACACCTGTAATACCAGCACTTTGGGAAGCAGAGTTGAGAGGACTGCCTGAGCTCAGGGGTTCGAGACCAGCCTGAGCAACATGGCGAGACCTCGTCTCTACAATAAATCAAACAATTAAGCCGGGCTCGGTGGCTCAGCCTGTAATCCCGCACCTTTGGGAGGCTGAGGTGAGTGGATTGCCTGAGCCCGTGGGTTCGAGACCCGCCTGGGCAACTTGGCGAGACCTCATCTCTACAATAAATAAAAATTAGCCGGGCGTGGTAGTGCGCGCCTGTAGTTCCAGCTACTTGAAAGGCTGAGGCGGAAGGATCACCAGAGCCCAGCAGGTCAAGCCGGCCACTGCACTCCAGTTTGGGTGACAGAGTAAGAGTCTAACTCAAAAAAAAAAAAAAAAAAAAAAATTAGCCAAGCATGGTGGCATGAACCTGTGGTTCCAGCTACTTGGAAGTCTGAGGTGGAACGATGACCTGAGCTCAGCAGGTTGCAGCTGCGGTGGCTGTGAGCGTGCCACTGCACTCCAGCCTGGGTGGCAGAATGAGACTCCAACTCAAAAAAAAAAAAAGAGAGAGACAGGGTCTCACTATGTTCCCAGGCTGGTCTTGAACTCCTGGGCTCAAAGGATCCTCCTACCTTGGCCTCCTGAGTAGCTGCGGCTGCAAGCATGCATCACCCTGCCAGGCCCAAGTCATGATTCTTGAACTTGAGTCTTAGTTTTCTCATCAGTTAAAAAAATAAAACCACCACAAAAAAACCCTACTTCACATAAATAAAATAGCTATAGTAACAGCATGGCATATACATTCTTCTTTTTTTTTTTTGAGTTGGAGTCTCACTCTTTGTTGCCCAGGCTGGAGTGCAGCGGCACACTCATGGTTACCGCAGCCTTGACCTGCTGGGCTCAGGTGATCCTTCCACCTCAGCCTTCCAAGTATTTTGAAACTTTGAGTGCCTAGACTCGGGCAATCCTCTTGCCTTGGCCTCCCAAAGTGCTGGGATTACAGGTTGAGCTGCTGAGCCTGGCCATATCAATTCTTTAAGAAAAAACCCCAGCTTTCCTTGTTTAGCCTTCCTGAGTTGGATTAGAGTCAATGAAGATAAGTCACCTTTTGGAGTTTCCTTTTGATTCAAGATCCAGATGAAACGTCATTTCTTCTACCACAGATTGGAATATTGTACTTTATTAGCTTTGTATTGCTATGTAACAAATTATTAAAAACTTAGCAGTTTAAAACAACATTCATTTATTATTCTGTAGATCAGACATTTAGGCAGGCTTGACTGGATTCTCTGTTGAGGGTCTCAGGTCTCACAAAGCCAAACTCAAGGAGATGTCTGAGCTGGGCTCTTATCTGAAGATTCTGGGGAAGGATCTTCTTCCAAGGTCATTCAGGTTGTTGGCAGAATTCAGTTCCTTGCAATTATAGGAATGAGGTCACCATTTCCTTCCTGGCTTCTGGCTATGGGGCCATTCTCAGCTTTTAGAAGCTACTTTCTGGTCCTCGCATATGGCCCCCTCTATCTTCAGAGCCAGCAACGTGCATTAAAATCTGATTTTCTCTTCAGCCACCAGCCTGAGAAAGCTCTCTGCTTTTAAGGGTTCATGTGATTAGATCAGGCTCACCCAGATACTCTCCCTATCTTAAAGTCAACAGTGCCATATAATATAACCAGGGGAGTGACTTCCAATTCACAGGTTCTGGGGATTAGAGGAGGATATCTTTAAGGGAGTCATTTAAAAAATTTTGTCTACCACAGCCCTTATTCAAAAGATGAGAGGACATTATCTCCTTGGGGAGGCCAAGGGAGAAAGTGGGAATAAACTATCTAACCATTTACACTAATAAAAGAAGCCAAACATTTGAGATGAGCGAGGTCTGACCTCATGCCTAGTATTCTATCCCTAATGTTTTCTGTCATTTGCAAAGTGACTAGTTTTGGCTGGGTGTGGTGGCTCATGCCTGTATCTCAGCACTTTGGGAGGCTGAGGTTGGAGGATGCTTGAGCCCAAGAGCACGAAACCAGCCTGGGCAACACAGCGAGACCTGTCTCTATTTCTTAAAAATAAATAAAGTAGGCCAGGCTTGGTGGCTCAGCCTGTAATCCTAGCACTTTGGGAGGCTGAGGCGAGTGGATTGCCTGAGCCCGTGGGTTCGAGACCCACCCGGACAACTTGGCAAAACTTCGTTTCTACAATAAATAAAAAATTAGCTGGGCATGGTAGCACACTCCTGTAGTTCTGGCTACTTGGAAGGCTGAGGTGGAAGGATTGCCGGAACCCAGCAGGTCGATGCTGGGGTGGCCGTGAGTGTGCCACTGCACTCCAGTCTGGGCAACGGGGTGAGACTCCGATTCAAAAAAAAAAAAGAACGGAAGGGAAGGAAGGAAAAGAAAGGAAGGAGAGAGAGAAAGAAAGAGAAAGAGAGAGAGAGAGAGAGAGAGAGAGAGAGAGAGAGAGAGAGAGAGAAAGAAGCTATTTTAATCACAATGTATTAACATTCACAGTACCTTGAAGTAAATGCTCAAAAATAAAGACATTTTAATGAGTGCCTAGGGACTAAAAGATCTTCCCATGTTTTAGTTTTTCATCATAAGGTGAGGATATCAAGGTGTCCAGGAATGTGTTCTAAGAATACATGGTAGAAAATATATTTTGGGCTTGGCGAGACCTCGTCTCTACAATAAATCAAAAATTAGCCAGGCGTGGTAGTGCGCACCTGTAGTTCCAGTTACTTGGAAGGCTGAGGCAGAAGGATCGCCGGAACGCAGCAGGTCGAGGCTGTGGTGGCCGGGAGTATGCCACTGCTATCCAATCTGGGCAACAGAGTGAGACTCCAAATAAAAAAAGAAAAAGAAGCCAGGCTCGGTGGCTCAGTCTGTAATCCTACGCCTTGGGAGGCTGAGGTGAGTGGATTGCCTGAGCCCGCGGGTTTGAGAACCACCTGGGCAACTTGGTGAGACCTCATCTCTATAATAAATTAAAAAATTCGCCGGGCGTGGTAGTGTGCACCTGTAATTCCAGTTACTTGGAAGGCTGAGGCAGAAGGATCGCCGGAGCCCCAGCAGGTTGAGGCTGCAGTGGCCGATGGAGTGAGACTCAACTCAAAAAAAAAAAGAAAAAGAAAATGTATTTTGAGGTATGACTCAATAAAGACAAAGTTTCATTGCTCAAAACTTGGGGGATAAGCAATATTCTCTACTCACCTGTGTGATTCTCTTCCTTGTTCTATTTCAATGTTCCTTCATCTTATTTGAATGAATTTAAGATGCTGAGCTGCTCGAGGCTCAAGGATACCAACTCCAGCTCCATCACCAGTATTATTCCTGGGTCATGTTCTCATCCTGATGAACTTGAGAAGGCCTCAAACTAATAGATCCATCTTGAAAGGGAGGCTGGAACAGGGTTCCTCATTACTGCTGTTTAACATCTAGATGACTTTGAAATGGCACCATTTACTTCTAATTACGTTGGCAAGAACATACTGACACACCAGCCCTCATGCTGAAGAAACACAATTGACTCTTGAAGAAAGTGAGGAGTAAGAAGAGGAAAGCAGGTTCACTGCCTTCGGCATCCCTGGGCTCTCTCTCCAAGATGCTTTCTGACCAGACTTTAAAAATTTTAAAAGGTCAGTTCCCTTCCCTATGCCAACCAGAAGAGGGAGAGGCTGCCTATAAAATGGCTATAATACACTAAGCTCCATGAAGGAGGAGAAAGCAAATTACAGTCAATGTACACTGAATTTTGATGGCACCATCCTTTCCAGATGTCAAAGGTTCCTTTGCAAACACTTGCATAATCCTTGGGATAAGCATTACTATCCCTGATAGTACATGGGAAGAAACCGAGGTCCTTGAAAGCTACTGGCTAGTGATCTGCCCAATGTCACGGTGGACAATGCTAGAAGAGGGATTAGAAAAACTTTTGATTTAAAATCATGTGCTATTTCTAAAACTACCAAGAGAAAGCTCTTATAAACATGTTATCCAAGTTGGAGCCCGTTCCTCTATCAAAACAAAGCACTCCTCTATTCCAAGTAGTTGCCAACAGGTATCTCTTGGGGCCTGCAGCTAAGAAGAATCCAGGTTGCCTTGTGTCTTAGAGAAATTTGCTTCCAAGCTTCTAGCAGAACCATCTCATCATTTACCGCTGAGAGAACACAAACATGTGGACCACCAAGCTTTGTTCTCTCCAAGCACCTACGTCATTAAGGGGTTAGCTCAGCTCAGTGCCAAAGAAAGGACCAAGGAGAGAAAGAAAACACAGATACCTGATGACTCAGGAAGGGGGTGGGACAGTAGAGGTTCCTACCAAAAGTTCAAGTGCCAGAAACAAAGGAAAGGCTATTTCTCATCTCCAAATATGCAATCCTCTTGGCTGGAAAAAACACAAGTCAGGACCTGTTCTTCTGAGATCCACAGCCCAGAAAATAGTTATTTGAAGATAGCCTAGCAATCTGTACACAGTATCCCTTCTTAACCTTTGATCACAACAGCAAAAGGGCAAGGGTGAGTGATTTGGAATGACCAGTTTCCTGAGCATCCTTTTATTCTGGGGTCAAATTCTTTCCCTGGGCTTTAATTTTAGTTACTGACTGCACCAAAAATAATACCATTGTGGTCATCTACATTATCGTTTCTGAAAGGACATTAGTTTATACCCAGATATTTCCAGCATGTGTAAGGTAAGTCTTTTTTTTTTTTAAGTTGGAGTCTCACTCTGTCGCCCAGACTGGAGTGCAGTGGCCGCTCCTGGCCACCGCACTCAATTCACTGGGCGCTGGCGATCCTTCCGCCTCAGCCTAGGTAAGTCTTATTCAAAGTTTATCAAGCCTTTAGAACATGTAATTTCACCTTTATATTTATATATCCAAAGCCCCTCTTGAGGCATTTTTAAAGGGAAAAGGCTTATCTCTTTTTACTTTGCTCTTTCCTCGTGACTTGGGAAAATGTAACAGCCACCAGTGACAGTGTGTTTGGGAAGTCCCATAAGACCAACAACGTAGCAGTCTTACACCCTGGAGTGCAAGAGATGCACCCCAGCTCTAGTTCCATGTCTGCCAGTAAATGTCTGAAAAAAATCCTTTGACCTCTCCAAGTCTCAGTTTCTTCGCTTGTGAAGTGAGGGGGTTGGATCTGATGATTAACAAATTTGACTAAACCCTTGCTAAGCTGTATCACGCTTTTAGAAATACAAAGATAAACATGAAGAACAGAAATGGACAATCTAACTTGAAAAATAAAGCACTCAATGTTCACCCATGCACACAAATTCATTTTATCATAGATCATAAGTATTATAAAGGGCGCAACACGCCTTATGGTCCTTTATAGAGGTTAATACCTGCTCACTGGACTGAGAGTGTATGGATATCAGAAAATAGCTTCATGGAGGTTGCATTTAAGTCTTTCTCCAGGTGGAGTGTCAGAAAAAAACAAAAATTAAGCTAAGTCTTCAAGGATGAGAGTTTGAAAAAGAGAAAAGGCAAGCAAAGATTCAGGAAAAGAAAGCAGAGGTGGGCAAAGGACAAGGCCGGAAGTGATGGTAGGACAGGAAAGCATTTGAAATATAACCCATAGTCCACTCTGGGTAGTGTATGGCACTAAGAGAAAGCTGAGGTTGAGGTTAGACTGTTTTTCACTTGGTAAACACAAAACCAGCATTGTGCTTGAGGAGGACTTACCTGGCAGTGGAAGGTAGAAGTAAATGCTAGAGGGAAAAGACTGGAGGCAGATAGCCAGTTAAGAGGTTATCACAACAGACCAGGTAGATGACAATGAGGGCCTGAGCCAGGATAGTGACAGCAGAAACAGAAAGTCTATTAGTCAGCATTTTAAGCCAGCACTGTAAGTTGCTACTGACCCCGATCCTCCAAGGCAAGTTGTAGGCCATGCCAGGTGAAACTTACAAAAAGGAGAGCTATTTTGAATAAAGCTTTCCTGAAACAGAAAAAGTGAGCCCAGCCAGACTCACGTTTAGTTTAGAGGCATCACCACCCTCCGGGCCTGGTGTTCTCACCAAGGCACTCAGCCAACTGTGGAAATGAAATATACACAGGAGACTCAAGAAACATCTTATTAATACAGTATTTATTTATCTTCCCTCTGTCAAACCCTGAGCCAACCACCTTCCCCAGGCCGCTGGGGAGCTACAGAAAAAAGAACATACAGGGCAGACAAGACGTGGGAGAAAGAACGATGGGATGTGGAGACGGCTCCTTCACATGGCAAAGAGGATGAGAAAGGCTACCATCAGGCAGAAGAGCCCCATGGCCTCCGAGAGGGCAAAGCCCAGAATGGCGTAGGAGAAGAGCTGTTGCTTCAGAGAAGGGTTCCTGGAAGAGGAGGAGAAAAGACTGAATTTCCAGTTCACACAAAAAAGACAAACATCTAAGGCAGGGGCTTGGGAGAATTCCCCTCTTCAGATCATCTGACATAAGGAGCCTTTCAGGTGACACCATCATGCCCAAATTCTTGCCCCACACTCCAACAGCTCTACAGGGACTGAATGAAGGTGGGGAGCAGACAACCCAAAATCCCATAACATGGTCTAGGCACATTCTTCCCTTCTCTAGTGGTTCACCTGTATCATTACCATAACTTAAGACCTCTTGGCCCGCACACGTAACAGCCAGGGCCCCAAAAAAGAAGGAAAGCATCCACAGTGGTGAGGTCTATCTAGAGCAGTGTTTTCAAACTTTAAGTAGCAGAACCCCAAAATAGTAAACATATAAAAAGCAAACTACTATGGTACAAAAGAAGTGGGAAATTTTAAAGGCTTGTTTGGTTTCCTTTTCATTCTCCAACACAGTGTCTGGGGCATAGCCTCAGAATCCTAGAGTTTTATGGAACACAGTTAGAAGACGCTGTTCTAGAGAACAAGAGAGTCAGAAGAACAGAATACATTCTCTCACTTCAAAACAGTCAAATGATTTTGGGCTTCAAGAAGCTACAAATGGTCTACAGGATTTATAGTATGAGTCAAAAAGTATAAAAGAATCTCAGTATTTTTTTTTTGAGTTGGAATCTCACTCTGTCATCCAGGCTGGAGCGCAGTTTCAAGCACATGGCTACAGTAGCCTTGACCTGCTGGGTTCAGGTGACCCTTCCGTCTCAGCTTTCCAAATAGCTGGAACTACAGGCGCATGCCACCATGTCCAGCTAATTTTTTTGATTTACTGTAGAGATGAGGTCTCGTTAAGTTGCCAGGCTGTTCTTGAATCCCTGGGTTCAGGCAATCCTCTCGCCCCCACCTCCCAAAGTGCTGGGATTACAGGTTAAGCCATGCCTGGCCAGAATCTCAATTTTGAAAGCCAACATATAATTTATATTTCTCTTACTCTGACATGTCTTTAAGTCTTAATAGGGAAGGTAGAGCAACACCAGCCTTTATAAGAGAATTATGGATACGGAAGCAGTTAGATTTCTTGTTCAATGCAAATCCTAAAAAAAAAAAAAGAACCCTACTTCTCCCCACACATTAAGAAAGCTTGTTGGGCAACCCCTTTGGGTCCCCTCCCACTGCAGGAGCTTTTCTGTCCTCTCAATAAATCCTGCCTTAAAAAACAAAAAACCTTGGTCTCTAGAGGATTAATTTAGTTCTAACAGTGAGTTCACCAGAGTTGGTAGGGACTAAATAGTCCCAGGTGTCAGGGACCAGGGGCTGGCTGCAGAGCCAGTTTTCCCAAAAGAGTCAGAGGAAAATTCCGAGATGTGGAAAAATAGCAGTAAGGCCACAAAGGTCACAATGGATCTACACCAGGGATAACAAAACTTTTCTGTTAAGGGTCAGATAGTAAATATCTTTGGTTTTGTGGACCACATGGAGACTATTGCCTTAAAAAAAAACAAAGCTTTTAAAAACGCAAAACTGCCAGGTGCAGTGGTTCATGCCTATAATCCCAGCACTTTGGGAGGTGGAGAAGTTCAGGAGTTCCAGACCAACCTGGGCAACTTGGCAAGACCTCGACTCTACAATAAATCAAAATATTAGCTGGGCATGATGGCACGCACCTGTGGTTCCAGCTACTTGGAAGGTTGAAGTGGAAGGATCATCTGAGCCCAGCAGGCTGAGGCTGTAGTGGCTGTGAGAGTGCCACTGCACTCCAGCCCGGGCAACAGAGTGAGACTCCTACTCAAAACAACAACAAAAAAAGCAAGACTATTTTTAGCTCAATCATATAAAACTAGGCCATGGCCCAAATCTGGTTCTTGGGGCTTAGAATGCCAACCTCTACTCTAGACCAAAGCTGTTCCATGACAGACATGCTGTATCTCATTGTTGAGTACACAGTCTCTAGCCACATGGCTACTGAGCACTTGAAGTATGGTTAACTGTTGGCTGGGTGCAGTGGCTCATGCTTGTAATCCCAGCACTTTGGGAGGCAGAGGCAAGAGGATTGCTCAAGTCCAGGCACTTGAGATCAGTCTGAGCAACCTGGTGAGACCTCATCGCTACAATAAATCAAAAATTAGCTGAGCATGGTAGTGCGCACCTGTAGTTCCGGCTACTTGGAAGGCTGAGGCGGAAGGATTGCCAGAACCCAGCAGGTCAACGCTGGAGTGGCTGTGAGTGTGCCATTGCACTGTAGCGTGGGCCACAGAGTGAGACTGCAACTCAAAAAAAAAAAAAAAAAGCTGGGTGCAGTGGCTTAATGTCTGTGATCACAGCACTTTGGGAGGCAGAAGCGAGAGGACTGTCTGAGCTCAGGGGTTCAAGACCAGCCTGAGCAACATGGTGAGACCTTGTCTCTACAATAAACCAAAAAATTAGCTGGGTATGGTGGCGCATGCTTGTAGTTCCAGCTACTTGAAAGGCTGAGGCATAAAGATTGCCTGAGACCAGCAGATCGAGGCTGCAGTGGCCATGAGCGTGTCACTGCAGTCCAGCCTGGGTAATAGTGAGACTCTGATGCAAAAAAAAAAAAAAAAAGTTTACTGTGGCTGAGAAACTGAAAACCAAAAGTTTATATATATTTTTTTAAATTAAAATTAAAATTCAAAATAGCCATGTGAAGCTAGTGGCCACTGTATAGGCTAGTGTAGCTCCAGACCCCCACCCACCTCTGCCCAGACCTTGGGAAAGCACACTGGAGAGACAACAGAGGGCCCAACTTATCTTACCTGGCATAACCAATGATGAGGCTCCCAAACACAGTCCCAATCCCAGCCCCAGAGCCAGCCACCCCAACTGTGGCAGCCCCAGCCCCAATGAACTTGGCTGCTGTGTCGATGTCCCTTGAAACAGCGCTGGTTTGAAAGCTGCGGCTAGGGACAAGTGAGGTAAGGGGATGCGAAACTGCCAAGCTGCTGAGGCTCTGTGAAGAAGAGGCAGGTAGAAGGTGAAGGTTTTTGGAAACACTTTATGCTGTAAAATCCCATGACTTCTCCCCCAGATGGAAAATCATTTAACCTTCTAAAACATTGGCAAGCAGAACCTTTTAATGTCAGAGGTGGACTTTAAATGCCTTCAAGATTCAGGCGTGGTCAAGAAGTGTAAGACCGAGATCCCAGCCTGTTCTTGGTGCCCCAAGAAGATCATCTTACTGCAACAAGATGCTCCCAACTGAGGTCAGCACACTAGGCCAATAATGGCAGTTAGCAGCAATACACATGACCTCGTGCTACCAGTGGCAAAAGCGGGCATACCAGGGCATGTATCATATTAACTGTCCTATATCTTCACCTGAAGCCAGTGGCCTTGATCCTTCACTAATTTTAGTCTATGATGACTGTCCCCAGCACTCCACCTACTGGTTCTGGCAGGTAACCCCCCATCCCTTATCCCTAAAACCACAGTCCCAACTGCAAGGTACCTCATCTGGCAGTGTCTCTGGTCGTTTCAGCACCACTGCTGTCAGTGGTCGGCTTAGCAGCTGAGAGGTACTCTTGACCTAGCAGGAATGACACAAGTGCAGAAATGTCAAGTCTGTGGGGGATTTTTACAACCATGCCAAGTTGTTACATCATCAGATAGAACCTTCTCTCCTCTGATGGCCCTTCCATTCTCACAGTTAAGTCAGAATCTTGGATCATTCTTCTTACTTTAGTAAACTCTAGATTCAAGAACCACACCATTTCACTTGCTTCTCAGGGTTTGCTTTAAAAAGTTTACTTTCTTTTGGGCCACTAGAGGCTCTCCACCCTTGCTGTATCCTCTGATAGCTCTTAAGAATGAGAAGGGTACGGGCGAGGTGGTTCACCTCTATAATCCCAGCACCTTGGGAGGCTGAGGTGAGGGGACTGCCTAAACCCGCAGATTCGAGAACAGCCAGGACCACTTGGCAAGACCTCATCTCTATAATAAACCAAAAATTAGCTGGGTGTGGTAGCGCCGCCTGTAGTTCCGGCTACTTGGAAGGCTGAGGCAGAAGGATCACCTAAGCCCAGCAAGGTCGACGCTGGGATGGCCGTGAACATGCCACTGCACCCCAGTCTGGGTAAAGAAGTGAGACTCCAACTCAAAAAAAATAAAAAGAAAAATAAAAAAATTAAAAAGAATGAGAAGAAGGGCCAGGTGCGGTAATTCATGCCTATAATCCCGGCACTTTGGGAGGCCAAGGTGAGAGGATTGCCTGAGTCCATGGGTTTGAGGCCAGCCTGGGCAACTTGGCAAGACCTCATCTCTACAATAAATCAAGAAATTAGCCAGACGTGGTGGTGTGTGCCTGTGGTTCCAGTTACTTGGAAGGGTGAGGTAGAAGGATTGCCTGAGCCCAACAGGTCAAAGCTACGGTGGCAGTGAGCATGCCACTGCACTCCAGTCTGGGCAACAGAGTGAGACTTCAACTTTAAAAAAAAAAAAAAAAGCCGAGCTCAGTGGCTCAGCCTGTAATCCTGCGCCTTTGGGAGGCTGAGGTGAGTGGATTGCCTGAGCCTGTGGGTTCGAGACCCGGCTGGGAAACTTGGTGAGATGTCATTTCTACAATAAATCAAAACATGAGCCAGGCGTGGTAGCATGCGCCTGTAGTTCCAGCTACTTGGAAGGCTGAGGCGGAAGGATCACCAGAGTCCAGCAGGG
>NW_007087599.1:67210-77129 GCF_000164805.1 Carlito syrichta | reverse complement strand
AAAAAAAAAAAAAAAAAGAGAAGAAATCTAAATCTAAGCTTCAGAATCATTTGTTTTTGAGATATAAACAGATGCTTCTCAACTTACAATGGGGTTATAGCCCAATAAAGCCCCTGTAAGTTAAAAATACATTTCATATGGCTAGCCTACCAAACACCATCGTATAGCCTAGCCTGCCTCCCTATTAGGTACCTACTAATAGCATCACTCCTTTTTACCTGTGAATGAACCAACTGCCTTCACTATGTAATAATTTATTTATTTTATTTAGTTGGAGTCTCATTCTGTAGCTCAGACTGGAGTGCAGTGGCCGCTCCCGGCCACTGCAGCCTCGACCCACTGGGCTCCGGCGATCCTTCCGCCTCAGCCTTCCAAGTAACTGGAATTACAGGTGTGCGCTACCATGCCCAGCTAATTTTTGATTTATTGTGGAGATGAGGTCTCGCCAAGTTGCCCAGGTGGGTCTCGAACCCACAGGCTCCGGCAATCCACTCACCTCAGCCTCCCAAAGCGCAGGACTACAGGCTGAGCCACCGAGCCCGGCTGTAATAATGTTTTTCTTTTGAGTAGAAGTCTCATTCTGCTGCCCAGGCTGTAGTGTAATGGCATGATCATGGCCACTGCAGCCTCAACCTGCTGGGTTCAGGTGAACTTTCCACCTCAGTCTTCTAAGTAGCTGGAACCACAGGCTTGTACCACCACGCTTGGCTAATTTTTTTATTTATTGTAGAGACAAGGTCTCAGTAAGTTGCCCAGGTTGGTATCGAACCCCTGGGCTCAGGCAATCCTCTTGCCTCTGCCTTCCAAAATATTGGGATTACAGGCATGAGCCACCGTGTCTAGAACTAATAATTTTTAATTTCTTCCATACTGTTGCTTCTGAGTCAAATACTTTTCCAATGTGTATTTATGTTTGTTTTAGCTTCCCACCCAAATTTAAGTCCCAGAATGAACCCATAGCTGTGGCTCACTCAGGACAAACGCCTATACACAGTCTATACTCAGTCCAAGTTATGTAATCTACTTTATGTTTACCACTCTGCTGGGTTCCAGTTTATGGGAACATATAGTTTTAAGATTAGAAATAAGCTAGGCTCAGTGGCTCAGCCTGTAATCCCGCGACTTTGGGAGGCTGAGGTGAGTGGATTGTCTGAGCCCGTGGGTTCGAGACCCGCCTGGGCAACTTGGCAAGACCTCATCTCTACAATAAATCAAAAATCAACCAGGCGTGGGATCGCCTGTAATTCCGGCTACTTGGAAGGCTGAGGGAGAAGAATTACCTGAGCCCACCAGGTCGAGGATGGGGTAGCTGTGAACATGCTACAGCATTCCAGTCTCAGTAAGAGTAAGATTCTGACTCAAAAAAAAAAAAAAAAAAGAAAACAATTAATTGACTCCAAGAAATACGAGTGGGGCATGAGAGTGGCTAGCAAGCATTCACCCTCTCCCCTTAGGCTACCACAGCAAGGGGTCTTTCCTCCCCAAGAAGCTCATTCACCTTTCCCTAGCACAGCTGCGAAGAACAAGGTGGATAGCAAGGGAGATAAAACGGCCCTCCTTTCAAACTCCCCTGGAAGAACAGGTACTTACCAAGGAGGGGGTAGAGATGAACTTAGAGCAGGCGTACATCTTCAGGGGGTGAGGGGCTGTGGCAGGAGAGCTGGAATTACAGAAGCAGCATTGTCAACCTGTCCTTGGTCATCTTTCTAGGACAGAAAAGGCGCTCTAGAAAGTTTAACTGTCCCAGACTTATCTTAAGTCGCCAGCAGAGATGGAATTAGAGCCCCGAAGTCATTATTTCTTCCAGAAACCCCACACAACTCCCAAGATGTCCTTATAATCAAGTGACTTCCCTGCATCTTAGCTTCAGCCTAGCTTTGAGACTTGTTATCCACTTCCATAGCCTCATGACTTGCAGTTCAGAGGGATTTTTCCAGAGTGTTCTTTGCTTAAGTTTCCCTCGGTTTCTATTCAAACAAAACTCAGCATCTCATTTCTGGGCCTTAAAAAGTTGCCCTCTGAAGACTAGTCTTTGTACTCTTGGGAGGTATTTGTTGAAAGCAAGGCACTGGAAGCTCCTCAACAATCATTTTACTGATTCATCTTAAAGTATTTAGTTCCTCAAAACACTTCAATTTCCTACATTAACAAGATGAGGCAGCTCAGGAGGAACTCTGCCATTAATCTGTTTAGCAATGACTGTTTAAATATTCATTTCCAGCCGGGCTCGGTGGCTCAGCATGTAATCCTGCGCCTTGGGAGGCTGAGGTGAGTGGATTGCCTGAGCCTGCGGGTTCGAGACCCGTCTGGGCAACTTGGTGAGACCTTATCTCTACAATAAATCAAAAAATCAGCCAGGAGTGGTAGTGCACACCTGTAGTTCCAGTTACTTGGAAGGCTGAGGCGGAAGGATCGCCGGAGCCCAGCAGGTCGAGGCTGCGGTGGCTGGGAGCGGCCACTGCACTCCAGTCTAGGCAACAGAGTGAGACTCCAACTCAAAAAAAAAAAAAAAAAAAGTATTCATTTCCACCATTACACTAAAAGGCATTAAATTGTGTATCCCAAGATCTAAAGAAGGCCTGACACCTTGTAGGTGTCTAAATTGGTAGAACCGAACTTACCTGAGAAGATTGGGTGAGTTAAAGACCTAAAGGCAGGGTTTCTCCAAGTTAACTGAGAAGTTCACCTGAACCAGAATTATTTAGGGACGGGAGTAGTGTATGTATTAAGAATGCATATTCTTAAGTCCCACCTTAGACTTCCCTAGTCAAGATCTCAGGGGATACAGCCCAAATACTCTGTATTTCGAAATTTCCCAAATGACTGTTAGGTACAGTTTAACTATAAGAACATAGCCTTAAAATCCGCCTTGAAACTATGGTAGTGGTAAAGGCAGAACTTGAACTCGGATTTTTCACTCTCCAGTTACATGTTTTCTAGTATGTCACAGGCTGAAATACCAGTGAATGCTTAGGCCTATTAAATGCCACTTCCTTAAATTAACTAACTCAGACTATCCCAAGTTAAAGCACGTCTGTCTTCAACTCTTGTCCTATCCAGAACTCTGATTTCGGCCTATATGTAACTCTCACCCAATTTTGCTGCCACTAACTATTCAGGTTTTCTTGGGTCAAAATTCAATAACTTCAAGAAGTCCTTAGAAAGGGCTTTCCCCCTCCCCAGTGGAAACCTCAGTATCATTTGTAAACTGTAGTTCTCAGGGGGATCAAATGAGTTCATTTACAAATTAATGTCTGTGAAGCCCTTACTATGGTGCTGGCCAGTGGTAAACCCACAACAAAGGGTGGCAATTAAGGGAGTCAGCAAAAGTGCAGATTCCCCCACCTGCCATCTAACCATGACAAGCCTACACCTTGAGCCAAGACACTACCCAGAATCAGGGCTCCTAAATCATCCTGGACTTCTTCCTCAGTGTAGACGTGTTACTCTGACTTAACGGTTTCCTTCCTGAAGCCTTCTCCTCTTAACGGCAGAACCTGGGAGGGTTACTAAACCCTTGACATGAAGGCCGGCACATGGAGACTCTCACGCCGGCCTCACTAGCTTGGCCTTACTCCACACTTCTGGGCTTGCTGCCTCTAACAGCAGCTCTCATTTCTAGCCCACCGTTTTGTGATCTTTTTTCCAACATCGGTGGAGGACCAGGGAGGTACGAGAAGGGTATGGGGAAAAGACCCACCGCTCCAAAAATACCCGGCCCCACAGCTCTCCTAGGCCACGGCCTGGCGGGAGGGGGTGTTTGGGCTGTTCTGTTCGCCTCTACCATGTTCACGGTTTAGTTTTTAAACTTAGGGGTGCTGACTAGAGGGACTGGTGGCTTTAGACGATCCACTATCTCCACTGCTCGGAGCACCTGCGGTCCAGGGGCCGAAAGTCTGGAGATTTCAGAATAAAGAAGGCACGAGTCAGGATCAGAAGAGAAAGCAGACGTAGGAGGGGAGGATATGGGGGTTGTGACAATCTGAAGGGGAAGAGGGTGTGAAAAGGGCGTCTGATCAGCGCTGGGGTCGGACAGGTGTAAATGAGCACGCTGGGATCTGACTTTCGCCAGTTCCAAGGCGCCCTCCCCCCCACGAGGCATCCAAGATGGCGCCAGGCCCGCGCGGCTGGAGGTCACCGGCACGCGAAGAGCCAGCTCTAAAGAGCGGGGACACCTGGAGCCAGGGAGGGCGCGAGGACTGGGGTGGGAGCAAGCAAGGTAAGGGCCTCAAGGCATCCGCGCGAGATGGGGTGCCCGGCGCGCGTGCGCGGCTCAAAGAGGGCACGAGGCCCTAAGGCCTTACCTGCTCCCAGTGCAGAGAAGACAGACAGGGGCGGGGGGGCGGGAATAGCGAAAGGAAGGCTCGGCGCATGTGCGGCGCGAGCCAACGAGTCGCTCTGCTACGGATAGAGCGACCGCAAATGGCGAGGATCGGCTCCAGCGCCACAGCGCCGCCTGCCCGCACTGGGGCGGTATCCGGCCAGTTGCTCCACCTGGCGTTGGAGAGGAGAAACTACAGGCGCAGCCGACCACACGCAGAAACGAGGCCAACTCCGCGGAGTAAGCGGATCCGTAACGTGGCCCGCGGTTAGGGCTGCACAGCGTTTGGCATCTTAGACTTGCGTCCCCTTTGCGAGCATGCGCAGTCACATTGAAAAAAAAAGAACCTATTCAGAATTCAGTGTTAAATAATATACAATCGAGATTGGGGTTCAGTGCCTAAAATGTAGCAGGAAGATGAAGCCTTGGCAGTCCTGCCTTGGGTCGCGACGGGACACTGGCAACATTGGACTGGACACCGGCTCAGTGGGCGAATAGTCAGCAAAATGTCCCAGCCGCTTTGGTGGCCTCGCCTTCCCCGGACTCTCTTCCCCTGTTTCCTCTTCTGGCGACAAGCCTTGAGAAAACCTGCCATCCGCGAACCAGAAGACAGGGGCTGAATACGAGTCCTAGAACAGACTAGGATTAGCGGGCACCTGTGACCTGCGGCGGGTGCGAGGTCGCCCCGGGAATGCCCGAGCCCCCGCACAGGTTCCCCCACGCGAGTTGGGGTGGGCAGTCCCCCCGCCCCCAGACGTTCTGAGAGCCCCATCTTCTGTCCCGTGCCCTTTGGCTCATCCTGCCCCGGAAGAGGGGAGGCTTCTCCGCCTCTCTGTCCCCCAGCCCGGGCCTCCCCGCCGTTTGGAGGGGGGCGGCGAGGCCTACCCGGTCCCCAACCTCAGCCGTCCTGGCTGGCATCGTGCTTTGGACGCCGCACGAGAGAGCCGGGAAGAGCGCACCAAACCCCATAAAAAATAAAAAATAAAAAGAAAGCCGCGGCTGTAAATAAAGCCAAATCCGCCACCCTCGGAGGGGCCGTTTGTCCTCCCCTCCTTGGCCCCGTCCTTCCCGCCGCCCCCTCCCGGCTCCGGGCCCCGCGGCGCCCCGGCCCCGAGCTCCTCCATTTAATCGGATTTGGGAGAAGGGGAGGATAAATCACGGCAGCAGCTTTACGGTCCCGGAGGAGAGGCGAGCCGCAGCCAGGCACACCCCGGCCGGCGATAAAAACCGCCGCTGAAAGCCCACGGAGCAATTTCCCGGGACCCCGAGCGACGCCATTACAGGAATGTAATTTTGCCCGGATGAGGCCCCGAGTTTAATTATCCTCGCGGAGGAATTTCAATGCGGCCAATCCATCTTGCAGGCGGGCGGCAGAGGGATTTATATGGGCCCGTTATTTCACACCGATCCTCCATCTGCATTTTTATGGCCCCGAGCTCCTGGAAGAGGGGCGGGGGGGGTGGGGAGAAAGGAGACGCTGGAGTAGAGGAGGGTGGGGCGCGGCCCGTCTTCCCTAAATCCGCGTGGCCAGCTGGCTTGGGATGCTCACGGGTTCCCCCGAAATCCCCAAATCTCTGTCTGGTTCTGGTTGCTGACGGTGCCCGGAGCGGGCGGGCGGGTAGGTGGGCCCTAACTGGGATCCTGGGTCGTCAATCAACAGGTATTTACCAAGAACCAAGCGGTGCCAGGCGCTGTGTAGACGCTGTTAGGGGCAGGGGAGGACGGCTAGCAAGGACGTAAGAGTTTGTCCCCTGAGGTCTCTAGACACCCCCACCAAAACCATTTCGTTGAGCTCTCAGCTTCACATCCTCCCGGGCAGAGAAAGTCTGTGGTTCGTAGGAGCCGCCACCACCAAACGGTCGTGGCAGCTGTTTGTTGAGACGACGTGGACACGCAGACGTCGCTAACGATCTCAGAAGAGGATCGAAGAGACCTGGAAGGAAGCTAAAGCTGGCTCCTTCCAGGAGTTGGGAGAGCCCGCAATGTTTAATAGCGCTTTACCCCTAGGGAGTGATGGGCTCTGGTTTCAGACAAACCTGGGTTCCCAAATCGCGGCGTGACTTGGGGCAAGCTGTTCAGCCCCTCTAAATCGATTTCCTCTTAGGTAAATTGGGGATAATAATAGTCCTTACCCCACAGCCAATATTGGGATAATATACAGAAGCTTATAGCAAGGTACTTGGTACCCAGTACGAGTTCAGTATTGCTAGCTAGCATCATCACCATCATCCTTGTTAGAAGTATTGCAACTCAATTCTGCACTGCTCCCTAGAGACTTTATTGCAAGGTCCTTGAGATGGTATCCCCCGAAAGAGACTCAAAAACTGTCACTTTAAAAACTTTTCACCTACATATAGCATACAAAACAGATTATTGCTATGATGGTGGATGAAGGTCTGTGGGGAGGCTGAGAATCCCGGGGCCTGTTGCTATGAGGTTTGAAGCAAGAAATTACATCAGTAGAACAGCCAGGCTACAAAAAGTGGATGGAGGTTTGTGAGGGGAGGGGTGAATGTGAAGTCTACCAAAGACCCAAGAGAAGATTAACTGAGGTTCTAGGGATCTTAACTGTGGGGGTGGGGAAGGGTCCTTCTTTCACTTCACAGAGAGAAAACTGGGGTCTGGGAAGGAAAGGGTGTGGAGCCAGAACTATCCTTTCCAATCAGTGCCTTTCTTTTCCTACCAGACCATGTAACAAGAGTGGCCTGATTGGCCGGTTTTTCTACTGACTGCTAGTGGCAGATTCTGACTGGTTAGCAGTCTGCCAGCAGTGGTGACGAAGAAATGAGATTGATCTTTTCTTTCTTAGGATTGGTTAACAACCCTCAGGGGGGCCGGAGACTTGTTTTTATTGACTGGCTAGGATACAAGGGAGATTCAGTTTCTCTCATATAGAAATCCCAAGTATTCTTTTCTGCAAAGGTCACCGAGAAATAATCTTGATTGGCTTATACATGTTTGCCTTTGGATGGGGAATGCTGTAGCTTAGGGAAGAAAAATCAAGAGAATCGTGCAGGCATGCCACAGTTCAATTAGAAACCCCAGAGAGAGCATTCACAGAAAGAAGAATGATGAGAGAGAGAGAGAGAGAGAGAGAGAGAGAGAGAGCGCGCAGAGAGGTGAGGACACAGAAACGCAAAGAAAAAGTATTGCCTGAGAGAAGAGGAAGGGTTTGAATAATTTGTTTCTCATTCCTGATGGCTTAAGATGAGACTACTTTATGATGTGTCTTGCTATATGTATGTGTTGCCAACACATGGAATGAAAAGAACAGCTGTCTTAGAGGCAGGAGACTGGAAGTCTAGTCCCCAGTCCTGCTACTAACTAGTTGAGTAACTATGCAAGTTCCTTCATCTTTCAAAGTTTCAGTTCCACATTTGGAAAAAGGGAGACAAGTAGGTGACCATCTGGTGGTCACTTTCCAGGATTCTCTTTCTCTCTGCCAAGTAGGCACTTTTCTGCAAGTTCAAATGGTACCTTTGCACTGCCAGTAAGGACTATTCTTAGATATTGAGCATCTCTATTTGTGATTGTTAATTTCAAGCTCCTGGGTTATGATGGGCTGTTGGGCATTGACTGATGGATTTTCTACGTTCCCAAGATAACAGGACTGTGAGCCATTGGTAAACTTCCCTGCTTCTGGAGAAAGAAAACAGTAGATGGAGGAAGGGAAAGGATCACTGCTATTCAAGTTTCTGAGGGAGGACTCAGTGGGAGAGTTGGTGGCAGAAGGTTAGCCAATTTTTTTTTTTTTTTACTGGGGAAGAACTTAAGTTGGGTGGCAGAGGCTGGAGGATCACTTGAGGCCAGGAGTTTGAGACTAGCCTGGGCAACATAGCCTGTCTCTAAAGAAAAAAAAAAAAAAATTAGCCAGGTGTAGTGGCATGCACCTGTAGTCCAGCTACTTGGGAGGCTGAGGTGGGAGGATTGCTTGAGCCCAGGAGTTATAGTGAGCTGTGCAACCCTGTCTTAAAAAAAAAAAAAAGTATGTAGGGCAACCCCCTTGGGTCCCCTCCCACTGTGAGGGCTTTTCTATCCTCTCAATAAATCTTGCTTTCCAAAAAAAAAAAAAAGTATGTGAACAGTTTTGTTCCTTAACATTGGAAGTTCCCTCTGAAGCCAGGGGAGACATACAGACAAAATAGAAAATAAAAGTCCTTGTGGACTGGGCTTGGTGGCTCAGTCTGTAATCCCAGCATTGGGAGGCCGAGGCGAGTGAATTGCCTGAGCCGGCTGGTTGGAGACCTGCCCAGACAACTTGGCGCGACCTCGTCTCTACACCACATCAAATAAATTAGCCGGGTGTGGTAGCGCATGCCCGTAGTTCTGGCTACTTGGAAGGCTGAGGTGGAAGGATTGCTGGAACCCAGCAGGTCGAGGCTGTGGTGGCCGGGAGCGTGCCACTGCACCCCAGTCTGGGTGACAGAGTGAGACTCCAACTAAAAAAAAACCCGAAAAACTCCTTGTGATGTGCTGTGAAGGAAAGCAAGCTAGATTTTGGGACACTACTAATTAATTACATGACTTTGAGAAAATCACTTCACCTCTCTAGACTTCAATTTTCTCATCTGTAGGAAACACTAGATGATGACTAAGTTCTCTTTCATCTTTAAATGTATATTAAATAGCCTTTCTGGCCTTTCTGGTCTGCTCTTGTCTCCTGTGACTTCAAGTAATCAACCAATATTTATTAAGCATCTACTATGTGCAAAGTATTGTGCTACATATTGTGAGTGGAAGGCTGAGTCAGAGGGATCACTGGGGCCTAGCAGCAGGTTGATGCTGGGGTGGCTGTGAGCGTGCCACTGCACTCCAGCCTGGGCTATGGAGTGAGACTCTGACTCAAAAAAAAGGGAGAAAATATAATCTCTTGTCTTCATACATTTATAATCAGTAAGAAAGACATGTGCGTATATAACTCTAATGTGCAGCACTGTTTAATTGACAATATGGGTCCTGGGAGTTGGAGAAGTGTTCTGATTTCCAGCTAGAATAATCAAAGGGGCACCATGATTAAGGCAAGCTTTTTCCTTTTTAAGAAAATGATGAAGTATTTGAATCCTATAAAGGAATGTAAGTAATGTGTAATTATTTACTCAACATATTTATTGAGTATCTGCTATGTGTTTGGTGCTGGGAGCACAGGCATGAACAAAGCAAGATTTGAGTTGGAGTCTCACTCTGTCACCCAGGCTGGAGTGCAGTGGCATGCAGCCCATAGTCACCGCAGCCTCAACTTGCTGGTGTTTTCCCAGAGCTGACGTTTTATATACTTTATGAAGCATAATAATAAAATGGAGCTGGCCAGGCTGGGTGGCTTAGCCTGTAATCCCAGCGCTTTGGGAGGCTGAGGTGAGTGCATTGCCTGAGGCCACAGGTTCAAGATCCGCCTGGCCAACTTGGCGGGACCTCATCTCCACAATAAATAAAAAATTAACTGGGCGTGGTAGCGCACGTGCCTGTAGTTCCAGCTACTTGGAAGGCTGAGGCGGAAGGATCACTGGAGCATAGCAGGTCGAGGCTGCAGTGGCTGCTCCGCACTCCAGTCTGAGTGACAGAGTGAGACTCCAACTCAAAAAATAAAAATAAAATAAAATG
>NW_007087599.1:57965-67190 GCF_000164805.1 Carlito syrichta | reverse complement strand
GAGTGCAGTGGCGCAATCTCGGTGGAACTACAGCCTCAAACTCCTGGGCTCAAGTGATCCTCCTGGCTCAGCCTCCTGAGTATCTGGGCTACAGGCGTGTGCTACCGCACCTAGCCAATTTTTTAAAAAATGCCTCGCTGGTCTTGAATTCTTGGACTCAAGCAATCTTCCTGCCTCCGTCTCCCAAAGTGCTAGAATTACAGGTGTGACTACCATGCTTCATCTTTCTTCATGTTTTTACTATATATATTTTTTCTCCCTTTTTTTTTTTTTTGAGTTGGAGTCTCACTCTGTCACCCAGGCTGGAGTGCAGTGGCATGCAGCCCATAGTCACCGCAGCCTCAACTTGCTGGTGTTTTCCCAGAGCTGACGTTTTATATACTTTATGAAGCATAATAATAAAATGGAGCTGGCCAGGCTGGGTGGCTTAGCCTGTAATCCCAGCGCTTTGGGAGGCTGAGGTGAGTGCATTGCCTGAGGCCACAGGTTCAAGATCCGCCTGGCCAACTTGGCGGGACCTCATCTCTACAATAAATAAAAAATTAACTGGGCGTGGTAGCGCACGTGCCTGTAGTTCCAGCTACTTGGAAGGCTGAGGCGGAAGGATCACTGGAGCACAGCAGGTAGAGGCTGCAGTGGCTGCTCCACACTCCAGTCTGAGTGACAGAGTGAGACTCCAACTCAAAAAATAAAAATAAAATAAAATGGAGCTGGGCACAGTGGCTCATGCCTGTAATCCCAGCACTTTGGGAGGCTGAGATGAGAGGATTGCCTGAGCCCAGGGGTTTGAGACCAGCCTGGGCAACTTGATGAGAACTATCTCTACAATAAATCGAGAAAAATTACCCAGGCATGGCGGTACACGCCTGTAGTGCCAGCTACTTGGAAGGCTGAGACAGACAGATTGCCTGAGCCCAGCAGGTCAAGGCTGCGGTGGTTGTGAACGTGCCACTGCACTCCAACCTGGATGACAGTGAGACCCCGACTCCAAAAATAATAGTAATAATAAAATGGACACTCAAGCCGGGCTTGGTGGCTCAGCCTGTAATCCCGCGCTTTGGGAGGCTGAGGTGACTGGATTGCCTGAGCCCGCGGGTTCGAGACCCGCCTGGGCAGCGAGACCTCATCTCTACAATAAATCAAAAAATCAGCCGGGCGTGGTAGCGCATGCCTGTAATTCCTGCTACTCGGAAGGCTGAGGCGGAAGGATCGCCGGAGCCCAGCAGGTCGAGGCTGCCGTGGCCGGGAGCGGCCACTGCACTCCAGTCTGGGCGACAGAGTGAGACTCCAACTCAAAAAAATATAAAAAAATAAAAATAAATAAATAAATAAAATGGGCACTCATTAAACAACCCCCCAATTTAAGAAAATAAAAAACATTGCCAATACTATTGAGGGACCCCATGTGCTTCTTTTCTATGATAATCTCTAAATTTTATGTTTTTCAAGTGAAACTTTTTGGATTTTCTTTATTTATTTTTGAGTTGGGAACTTACTCTGTCACCAAGGCTGGAGTGCAGTGGCGCAATCTCGGTGGACTACAGCCTCAAACTCCTGGGCTCAAGTGATCCTCCTGGCTCAGCCTCCTGAGTATCTGGGCTACAGGCGTGTGCTACCGCACCTAGCCAATTTTTAAAAATGCCTCGCTGGTCTTGAATTCTTGGACTCAAGCAATCTTCCTGCCTCCGTCTCCCAAAGTGCTAGAATTACAGGTGTGACTACCATGCTTCATCTTTCTTCATGTTTTTACTATATATATTTTTTCTCCCTTTTTTTTTTTTTTTGAGTTGGAGTCTCACTCTGTCACCCAGGCTGGAGTGCAGTGGCATGCAGCCCATAGTCACCGCAGCCTCAACTTGCTGGGCTCAGGCGATCCTTCCACCTCAGCCTTCCAAGTAGCCGGAACTACAGACACGCACTGCCACACCTGACTAATTTTTGATATATTGTGGACATAAGGTCTCGCCAAGTTGCCCAGGCGGGTCTTGAATCCACAGGCTCAGGCAATCCACTCGCCTCGGCCTCCCAAAGTGCTGGGATTACAGGCTGAACCACCGAACCTGGCCCCTTCTTTTTAGAAAACCATTTTGAGATGATGTAACACTGTTTGTAGACTTCTTTGATTTGCTCTCTTCATTCAACATCGTTTCTAAGATTCATCTATGTTGATGTAGGTAGTTGTAGCCTATTCTTTTTTTCTTTTTTTCTTTTTTTGAGTAGGAGTCTCAAATACCCAGGCTGGAGTGCAGTGTGGCATGCTCATGGCCTCCGCCGCCTCGACCTGCTGGGCTCAGGCGATCCTTCTGCCTCAGCCTTCCAAGTAGCTGAAACTACAGGCATGTGCCACCATGCTCCACTGATTTTTAGATTTATTGTAGAGACGAGGTCTCGCCATGTTACTCAGGCTAGTCTCGAACCCCTGAGTTTGGGTAATCCTCTCGCCTTCACCTTCTAAAGTGCTGGGACTACAGGTGAGAGCCACTGTGCTGGCTTATTCATTTTTATTAACATATGAAACCACCCGTTTGTTGATTAGTTCCCCTATTAATGAATACTTAAGTTTGTTGCCAGCTTTTTGCTATTACAGACAATGCTGCTTTGAGTATTTCTAAATGTGTCTCTGTGTACATGGATAAGCGTTTCTTCTGGGAATATGTATTAAAGGGAGTTGCTGAGTTGAAGGTTTGAATAGCTTCAACTCTTTAGATAATCTCGATTTGTTGTCTAATATTTATGCCCACCAAAATATGTAAGAGTTTTAATTGCTATCCAGTCCTTGCCAGCACCTGGTATTTAGTCAATCTGTTGGGTATAAAATGGAATTTCATGGCGGTTTGAATTTTTATTGCCCTGATTATGAATAAAGTTGAGTATTTCTTTATTTTTAAGAGCCAGGGTCCTGCTCTGTTACCCAGGATGGAGTGCAGTGGTGCAATCATAACTCCTGCACCCTCCTCATCTCCTGGGCTCAAACAATCCCTTCACCTCAACCTCCCAACTAGCTAGGACTACAGGTGCGTGCCACCATGCCCAGCTAATTTTGTTTTTATTTTTTGGTAGACACGGAGTCTCACTATGTTGTCCAGGCTGGCCTTGAACTCCTGGTCTCAGGAATCCTGCTTTGGCCTCCCAAAGTGCTGGGATACAGGCATGAGCATTGTGCCTGGCCAGAGTATCTTTTCATATATTTATTGGCCATTTATGCTCTTTCTTCTATGAAATGCCTAGATGTATATGTCTTTTGTCCACTTCCCTATTGGGTTATTTGTCATCTTCCTACTGATTTTTTAGGGATTAACAAATATATATCCTAGTGCTGATCCTTTGTTAGTGGCGGTTTGTAGAAGTGTTGGGATTTTTGTAGTGGCTGTAAGGATGGATGATTTCAGTTCCAGCTCACAGTCTTCATTTAGTAGGATTAATTAATTCTTAATTCATTCATCAAATATTTATTGAATGTCTAACCAGACATCATGCTAAACACTGAGAATACAAATATATCCCACATTTGCCTGTCCCTTACCACTTCCAAAATCTAATTTGTTCCAAATCATTGACATCTCTTGCTGGACCCCTACAATAGCTTTCTTGCTGGTCTTCTAGATTCCAATTTGGCCTGGCCACAGTCTACTCTCCACACAGTAAGTAGCGAAACTGATTCGTTTTCATTGTTGTTTTTGTTGTTTTTGAGTCGGAGACTCACTCTGTTGCCCAGACTGGAGTGCAGTGGCATAATCATTGCAGCCTCGACTTCCTGGGCTCAAACAAAAAACTAATCTTTTAAAAAATTACTGTAGCATTAGGAGTACAAGTGGTTTTTGGTTAAACGGGTGAATTGTATGCTAGTAAGTCTGGGCTCTTAGTGTATCCATCACTCGAATAGTGTACATTGTATCCAATAGGTCATTTTTCTTCTTTTTTTTTGAGTCTCACATTTTTCTTTTTTTTTTTTTTTTGAGTCTCACTCGGTCCCCCAGACTGGAGTGCAGTGGGCGCTCCCGGCCACCGCAGCCTCGCTTGCTGGGCTCTGGCGATCCTTCCGCCTCAGCCTTCCGAGTAGCCGGAATTACAGGCATGTGCTACCACACCCGGCTGATTTGTTTTTGATTTATTGTAGAGATGAAGTCTTGCTGCCCAGGCGGGTCTCGAACCCGCGGGCTCAGGCAATCCACTCACCTCAGCCTCCCAAAGGTGCGGGATTATAGGCTGAGCCACCGAGCCCGGCCCAATAGGTCATTTTTAATCTCCCACACTCCCTTCTGAGTCTCCAGAGTCCATTATACCACTCTGTATGTCTTATTGTACCCATAGCTTAGCTCTCGCTTGTAAGTGAGAATATGCAGTGTTTGGTTTACTGTTCCAGAGTTATTTCACTTAGGATAATGGCCTCCCATTCCATTCCATCCATTCCATTCTGCAAAAGACATTACTTTGTTCTTTTTTATGGCTGAATTGTATTCCATGGTGTATATATATATACCACATTTTCTTTATCCATTCATTGGTTGATAGGCACATAGTTTGATTTCATATCTTTGCAATTGTGAATTGTGCTGCAATAAGCATATGAGTGCAGCGATTTTTTTTTTTTTTTTTGGAAAGTAGGATTTATTGAGAGAACAGAAAAGCTCCCAGAACAGGAGGGGACCCGAGGGGGTTGCCCAAGTGCAGGAATCTTTTTGATATAATGACATATTTTCCTTTGGGTAGACACCCAACAGCAGGAATGCTGGATCGAATGGTTGATCTACTTTTAGTTCTTTTAGAAATCTCTGCACTTTTATCTTTTCTTTTTTTCTTTTTTGAGTTGGAGTCTCACTCTTGTCGCCAAGACTGGAGTGCAGTGGCACACTCACGGCCACTGCAGCCTCGACCTGCTGGGTTTAGGTGGTCCTTCTGCCTCAGCCTTCCAAGTAGCTGGAACTATAGACACATGCCACCACATCCGGCTAGTTTTTGTGATTTATTGTAGAGACGAGGTCTCACCAAGTTACCCAGGATGGTCTCGAACCCCTGGTTTCAGGCAATCCTCTTGCCTTGACCTCCCAAAGTGCTGGGGTTACAGGCTGAGCCATTGTGCCGGGCCTCCACACCGTTTTCAGTAGAGGTTGTACTTACTAATTTACATTCCTTCCTTCGATGTGTAAGCATTTCCTTCTCACCACATCCATGCCAACATCTATTGTTTTCTGACTTTTTAATAATGGCCGCTTTATCCCCAGCATTGAGAACTGGCATATACTAGACTCTCAACAGAAACTGTGAGAATGTTTGAACAGTGAATAAGATAGAGTCTTTGTTTTAAAAAGTCTGTAGTCTGACAGGGGATACGGATAATTAAAAGGCAAATAATTTTTAATAATTCTGACTGAGGTAAAGTGGTATCTCATTGGGGTTTTAATTTGCATTTTTCTGATGATTAGTGATGTTGAGTATTTTTTCATATGCTTGTTGGCCATTTGTAAATATTCTTTTGAGAAATATCTGTTTATGTCATTTGTCCACTTTCTTTTTTTTTTGAATTGGAGTCTTGGTCTGTCGCCCAGACTGTAGTGCAGTGGCACACTCACAGCTGCCACAGCCTTGACCTGTTGGGCTCAGGTGATCTTTCTGTCTCAGCCTTCCAAGTAGCTGGAATTTACAGGCGTGCGCCCCCAAGCCTGGCTAATTTTGCTTGATTTATTGTAGAGACGAGGTCTCACCAAGTTGCCCAGGTGGGTCACGAACCCCTGGACTCAGGCAATCCTCTCGCCTCAGCCTCCCAAAGTGCTGGGTATACAGACTTGAGTCACTGTGTCTGACTTGCCCACTTTTTGATGGGATTATTTTTGTTGTTGTTGCTGATTTGGTTGAGTTCCTCCTAGATTCTGGACATAACCAACAGAGTAAATAGACAACCTAAATTGTTTTTTTTTTTTGTTTTTTTTTTTGAGTTGGAGTCTCACTCTGTAGCCCAGACTGGAGTGCAGTAGCCGCTCCCGGCCACCGCAGCCTCGACCTGCTGGGCTCCGGCGATCCTTCCGTTTCAGCCTTCCAAGTAGCCGGAACTACAGGCGCGTGCCACCATGCCCGGCTAATTTTTGATTTATTGTAGAGATGAGGTCTCGCCAAGTTGCCCAGGCGGGTCTCGAACCCTCGGGCTCAGGCAATCCACTCACCTCAGCCTCCCAAAGCGTGGGATTACGGGTTTAGCCACCGAGCCTGGCTAAACTGGTTTTTAAAATGTAGATCAGCTTGAGCATAGGATATCGAGGCTGTAGTGAGCTGTGATCATACCACTGCATTCCAGCTTGGGTGACAGAGCGAGATTCTGTTTCTTAAAAAAAAAAAAAAATTTTAAATAAATAAAATGTAAACCAGATTATGCTGCTTAAAACCTCCCAATAGCTTTCTAGTATTTCTAAGAAAAATTCCAGGGGCCGGCTACAAGACACATTATTTTCCCTTCAGGACTCTTGTTAGTCCTTCTTACTGGAACATTCATTCCCCCAGATCATGCCTTGGCTCACTCTCTCATTTCATTTAGGCCTCATCTCAAATATTACCTCCTCAGAGTCCTTTCTTGACCATCCTGAGTAGCCACCACCCTCCCTTCTTTATCCTTTTATATTTCTTTTTAGCACTTACCATCATAGTTTTAGTTTTATTTTTTATTGCTTTCTTTCCCCCACTAGAAGATAAGCTCCTTTAGGGCCACGATGTTGTTTATCACTTTTGTCCCCAGCATTGAGAACTGGCACATACTAGACTCTCAACAGAAATTGTGAGAATGTTTGAACAGTGAATAAGAGGGAGTCTTTGCTTTAAAAAGTTTGTAGTCTGACAAGGGATATAGATAATTAAGAGGCAAATAATTTTAACACAGTGCAATAGTATTTTTAAAAGGGTTACTAGTGAATGCTATGGCAGTACATAGGAAGGGCATGCACTCCAACCCCAACAAGTGGCAGTCAAGGAAGTCTTCCAAGAGGATGTGACATCTCTGAGCTGTCTAAAGGATCTGTATAGGGAAGGAATAGAAGGATGTTCCATGGAGAAGGTACAGTAAATACAAAGGCTTGGAAGTGAGGGATTAAGTGATCTCTTCAACAGAGGGCAAGTCATGCAGTGTGGCAGGAATGAATAGTTGTAGGTGTAGCAGGACGCAGAGAGATGAGCCTAGTTGTTGGTGGCTAGATCCTGAAGGATCTTGAGCATCAAGCTGAGGCATCGGATGTTATCCAGAAAGCAACAAGGAGTCATTTAAGCAGCAGAGTGAGAAGTTCAGACTTGGATTTTGGAAAGATCTTTCTAGCTGTAGTGTGGAGAATGGAGGAGGAGGAGGGCTGGTGGCACAGAGAACAATAGGGAGGTCATTGTCATAATCCCAATGTGAGATGGTGGTGGCTTGAGCTCTGGGGTGATAGTGGGGATAGGTGGAGCTGGAGAAGTTTGCAAGGAAGAACTGACAGGCCTCCATGATGGACTGCTGCGGGGGAGGGACAGGAGGGAGCAGATGGCGTTCAGTCTCCTGGCCCGGGCCACTAAGGGGTGTCATTCCCTGACTCTCTCAAGCCTAGTTCATCTCCATGCTCTAGGAGTCACCCCTTTAGACTTTACAACCTAGGAACCCTGCCCCCGACACTGACCTTCCTTTATACTTATTTCTGTACCCAGTAACCCTGCATTCATCTAACCTTTTCCCTGGGCTCTATATTCCCTCTAATGAAATTGAAACCTTTCTGTAGACAACCCTGGTTGTCTCTCACAATGACACTAGCTGGTACACTGATGCTGATGGGTTCCTAGAACACTTACCTAGTGGGAGAAGCCTGTACTACAAGGGACCCGCCCTCCAAAAGATAATTCCAGGTTTTTTGGGTACCCACGTCTTATTTAGGTCCACATGGCAGTTGTCTAAATATGTAAGTTATAAATCAAAGCTAACAAACTGTTAAATGAGATATATTCTACCCTTTTATCTTGACAATATATCAATATCAACTGGAATGTTTTTTGTTGTTGTTGTTTTGAATTGGAGTCTCACTCTTTCACCCAGACTGGAGTACAGTGGCATGAATGCTCACGGCCATCGCAGCCTTGACCCGCTGGGCTCCAGCGAACTTTCCACCTCAGCCTTCCAAGTAGCCAGAACTACAGATGTGTGCTACCACGCCTGGCTATTTTTTATTTTATTGTAGAGACGAGGTCTCGCCAAGTTGCCCGGGCTGGTCTCGAACCCGCGGGCTCAGGCAATCCACTTGCCTTGGCCTCCCAAAATGCTGGGTTTACAGAGTGAGCCACTGAGCCTGGCCAACTGGAAGGTTTATATTTAGAATTCTGGGACTTCTTCACTCCCTGGCTGACCCTTGTGTTCTTTTTCCATTCCTGGCTTTGTCCCACTGCCAAAGGGGCCTTCTACATAAGCGTGTGCTAATGTGGCTGCACATCTAACTCCATCTGCACTCCAGGCCAACAGCACTAGGAGTGTATCCTAGCAGCTCAGTCTGTGCTCTCAGGAGACTGGACCCAGAAAGAGACCGTGAGTGGACTGAGGCCTTGGAAGGACTGCTCTGCTCAGCAGGGGATTCTGGGAATTGGAGGATAGTCTAGAAGTGGGGATGTGTGAGCTCTGGGTAGTCACATCCACTTGATCTTAAGTCATCCTCACTCTGAGGGAGAAGGAACTTTTTAAAGAATCAGGTATCCAGCCAGGCACAGTCTGAGTCCAGGGGTTCAAGACCAGCCCGGGCAACTTGGTGAGACCTTGTCTCTACAATAAATCAAAAAATTAGCCAGATGTGGTGACGTATGCCTATAGTTCCAGCTACTTGGAAGACTGAGGTGGAAGGATCACCTGAGCCCAGCAGATTGAGGTTGCGGTGGCCGTGAGCTTGCCACCACTCCAGCCTGGGCAAGAGTGAGACTCTGACTCAAAAAAAAAAAAAAAGAATCAGCTATCCAAGATAAAGTCCCTCTGGCCAGATCTAAGGGCATGGACTCTGAAATCATACAGCCCTGGTTTTATCCCTATTCTTTGAAGCTGGGCAGGCTCTCTGAGCCTCCATTTTCTTACTTATAAAATGAGGATAATAATCCCTACCTTATAGGGTTATTGTGAGAATTCAATAAGCCAGTGTTGGCAAAGCACTTGATTTTTTTTGTTTTTTGGTTTTTTTGAGTTGTAGTTTCACTCTGTCGCCCAGACTGGAGTGCAGTGGCCGCTCCCAGCCACTGCAGCCTCGA